>NC_087358.1:17519001-17822031 GCF_030014295.1 Loxodonta africana | reverse complement strand
TATTGTTTTCTTTATGTCGAGGTGTAATCCATATTGAAGGCTATAGCCTTTAATCTTCATCAGTAACTTCTTCAAGCCCTCTTCACTTTTAGCAAGCAAGGTTGTGTCATCTGCATATCGCAGGTTATTAATGAGTTCTGATACCACATTCCTCTTCATATAGCCAGAGAAGCTGGATTTGTATGGTATAGACTAGGAAAAGTTACCCAAGACTAGAAATTTATAATATGATACATTTTTCTGATATATGAAATATCCAGCCTTTATTATATCTCCTTTGTTGATGCTGGCACTTGAGGATAAGCTTTCATCTCCCGAATGGTGTCTTCATTGAAAGAGTCTTTTAGATGAGCTTTTTAATTGACTACTTTCATGCTTAATTCTGTCTCTAATACTTTGATTTGTAAATATGGCAGTTTTCTCTGAGAAATCTAGTATAACATTGTGGAACTTCCTACAATTATCTTCTTTTAAATTAATGATTATAATTTCTTGGAATTGTAAACCTAGGAATTTTTTTTTTTTATGTATATAATTCACCTATTATGAAACTCACCATTTGGTAGTGTACAATTCAGTAGTTTTTACTGTGTCAGCAGTTCTACAACACTAATTTCAAAACATTTTTAGCAACCCAAAAGAAACCCTGTATGTGTTAGCAGTCACTTCCTGTTCTCTTCTTCTCTTTTCCCCTAGAATTCCAAAGCTATTTTCTGTTTTGATGGCTCTACAATGTTCTGGAATTTTATATAAATAGAATCATATGATATATAGGTTTTTTTTTTTTTTTTGTCTCAATTCTTTCACTAAGCATAAAGTTTTCAAGGCTTATTTATGTTGAAGCACATATATAAGTGTCATTCCTTTTTAATTTAATATTTGTATGATTATACCACATTTTTTTTAACCTGTTCATTAATTTATGGACATTTGGATGGTTTCCCCTCTTTGTTTACTATGATTACTGCTACTATAAGCATTCATGTACAAGTTTTTTGTATGAACATATGTGTATTATTTTCCTAGAGCTTCTCTAGCAAATTACTGCAAAATGGATGGCTTAAAACAACAGTAGTTTATTCTCTCACAGTTCTGGAGGCTAGAAGTCTGAACTCAGGATATAAGCAGGGCTATGCTCTCTCTGAAGGCTCTAGGGGAAGGTCTTGGCTTGTCTCTTCTAGCTTCTGGTAGGACCGCAGGCATTCCTTGGCTTGTGGCAGCACAACTGCAATCTGTGCCTCCTTTTTAATGTGGTATTCTTCTCATTTATAGTCTCTTCTTATTAAGACAGCAGTCATAAAGTGATTAGGGCCCAGCCTAATGACATCATCTTAATTTTAACTGATCACATCAACAGTGACTGTTAGTTTTCTAGTGTTGCCATAGCAAAAAAAAAAAAACAAAAACACAAGTGTGTGGCTTTAAAGAACAGAAATTTATTGACTCACAGTTTTGGAGGCTGGTAGTCCAAATCAGGACATCTTGATCAGGGAAAATTCCTTGTTGGTAATAATTTAGGGCATACTTTGGCATTTCTCAGTTTATAGAGGCCACCTCACATGGTTTCTTCTGCCTGTGTGTGTCTCTGTCTCTATTTTACTCTTTTTTATAAAAAGACACCACTCAGAACAGATTAGGATTAGGTCTCATCATACATCAGTATGAACTAATTAACATAACGAAAGAAAAATCCTATTAGCAAACAGTCACATTCACAAGTACAGAGGTTAGGACGTCAGCATGTTTTTAGGGGACCCAATTCAATCCGCAGCAGATTCTGTTCCCAAAGAAAGAGACACTGAGCTTCTGTTAAACATGATGGAAAAATTCACAAGTGATTAATGGTGATGGTTGAACAACGTGATGAATAGTATTTAATGTCACAGAACTTTATATGTAAAGATTGTTAAAATGGCAAATGTTTGGTTATCTATATATTTACAGTAAAAACAAAAGTAAAAAAAAAGTTCCATTCACAGATACCTAGGATTAGGACTTCAACATAATTTCCACAAGGACACAAATTCATAACCATCTGCCCTATCGCCCTCAAAATTTATGTTCTTTCCACATCCAAAATACGTTCAGCCCACCCTAGAAGTCATAACCCATTTCAGTATTAGCTCCAAAATCCTATCTAAATAATATCTGCTTGGAAAATCCCAAATCTCATCTTTTAAATTATCTAAGTCAGTGAGACTCTGCACATTTTCCACCTGGGTCACAATTCCTCTTCATCTATAGATCTGTGAAACCTAGAAAACAAGTTATCTGCTTCCCAAAAACAATGGTGAGACAGGCATAGGATAGACATTTCCATTTTAAAAGGGAGAAAATGTAAGACAAAAAGGGGCCACAATTTCCAAATAAGTCTGAAATCCAGCAGGGCAAATTTCATTAGATTTCAAGGCTTTAGAATGATTGTGCCTTCATCTGCCCTCTGGTCCTGCAGAGACTCCATCAGTCCTGGCCTCTGAGCCCATGTAGTACCTTTCAGTCTCTTAGCAGCACTGGGTTGAGATTTCCTTAATCCCTCAGCACTTGGCAGCAACCACTCCCTCTAAAATTGAGGAAGTGACCCCACCCTCTGGAACCAAAGGTGTAGTGACCTCACCCCCTGGGCCTGTACCCTTATAGTCATTCTTCCATGTTCACAGCCAAGTCACTCTATCAGTCTGCTTCCTGCCTATAGAATCACACAAGTCCAACAGCCTTTGTTCGTTTTGTTCCATGTATGTTCCCTCGGTCGAAGCTGGCAGTGTTTCTACGGAGATGATTGATTGGATCCATAAGTCACATGGTTAATCTTTTCATCAAATAGTTGCCCATCTACACATTTGGTATTCTATTCAGAACATGCTTTCTCATTTTTTTCTGATATAGATAGGCTGATGTAGTGAATTCAAGAGAGTTCTGGAAAATGAAGGAAAATGATATGAACACAAGATGGCAGATTAGCACAACAAAGGACTTATCCACATCAACATGTTGACAGTTCACATGCATGGGATAGTTCCCCGCAGCAGGCGGTCTTCCAGAGGCACCAGAAGGGAAAGAGGGGGAGAGGAGAACTGGTAGGCTTCTGATGTCTAAATGATGTCCCTCAGCACCAAAGTGGGGAGTCTTTGGGGTAGCAGCAGCTTGAGGTCTTTGTAACTACAGGGTTTATCTTATCTATGACTAGCAAATGTTGACTATAGTTTTGAAGCTAGACAAAGTAGGTAAGCTCTAATTGACTAAAAATCTGCTTTTGTCTATTTTAACAATAATTCAATGTGTAAAAATTTGAATTTGGTGCCAGTAGGCATTTTGGGCTAACGGCCTCAGTTTGCTATGAAAAAAGTAAACAACTTGGGGCCAATACACAGAAGATTTTCCAAATCTTTATATTCTGTCCTTTTTGCTTAGCAATTCTTTCCTCTAGTTTCCTTTATTTCTTTAAATATGATATTCTTTATTTCCTTGAGCCCATTTTAAATAGCTGATTTAAAATCTTTCTCTAGTAAGTTCATTTTCTGGGCTTCCTTGTGGACAGCTTTTATTGCTTGCTTTTTTTCCCATGTATGGGTTACATCTTTTTTTCTGGTGTTTTCATTGCTTTTATGGAGGGGTGAACTTTTGAAGGTTCTTACTTTGACATTTTGGTTGACTCCTGCTTACCTGTGTGTATTTTAACCAAACATTCTAGCAGACATACCATATTTATTGTTTAAAGGTTTAAGAAATTGTTGGAGTAATGTATATTTATTCTATAGTGTACATAGCATTAGGAGCCCTGGTGTCACAGTGGTTAAGAGCTCAGACTGCAAACCAAAAGGTCGGCAGTTCTAATCCACCAGCTGCTTCTTGGAAACTTTATGGGGAAGTTCTGCTCTGTCCTATAGGGTCCTTATGAGTCAGAATTGACTCAATGGCAACACTTTTTTTTTTTTAATGGATACATAGCATTATCAAAACTTAGTGTTATATGTTACACCACTTCGAAGACTTTGTTAGGCAGTATGTATTAAAGAGTTTTTTTTTTTGTAAAGAGCATAAGCAAAACTGAAAACTATATTTCAAATGTGTTCAAAATATTCTACAGTTTTTTGTTTAATAAGTGCACATTTCATTAGAAAACTCTAAACAGTAATGTGTGTTTACCTAAGAAAAATATTAAAAATATATACATAATATTGAAAAAAAGTATACAAAACCATTGAAATTTTTTCACTAAAAGAGAGTTGAACAGTTTCTTCAACTGACATGAACCATTTATAAAATCACGTGCTTTTATGTATTGGGAAATCCTAGGACATTTGTAAGTCATTCCACAATTTTAATTTTGATGTTTTTATGATATTTTTCTTAAAAAAGAAAGGATGCCTCCTATAGAAATCTTGTGAAATATTTCCAATATCTTCTGCATTCTAACTGAAAATCAGCCAACTGACTAAGATGAGTTCTTAAAGGATCACTCACCCGTTCATCCCCCTGAAACCAGATATTAAACACTTTTATAGGTGATGAGCCATTTCAAAGATGAAATGTGGTAAATGGTGATTGTGGAAGATAATCTGTAATGATATTTAAAGGTTTAATGGAAAGAGATAAAAATACTGATTTTTTTAAAGAAGTTTTAAATGTTCTGAGTATATATTGTTGGATTTTATTGAAAATAAAATTGAAAAGGGATGGTGTATCCCTTAAGGCAATGATATAAGAAACAAATATGTTCTCTAGAGTAGAAGATATTTCACATTTACTAACTTAGATTTAGAGATCCAAAGATAAATACCAATAAAATTAACAATTTGTAAATTTAGAAACTGGAGGTAAGCTAGGCAGAAAAGAACAACGAGTATAATGGCTATTATAGCAAATGGTCTAAAGATAATGTTTACAATTTTCTGAATTATTAAATACATGTCAATTTATAATGCTGACCTTTGATGATTTATCTCATATCTAAGTTATTTGGGAAGAGCAAGAACTTTTGTAGTATAATTTCAGGAATAGACAATAGGAAAATTACTAAGAAATTACTTTCTATTTATCTATTTCCATCCCTTAATTGTCATTTTCACATCATTGGATTATTCATATAAAGCTAGTGTGTAATTATAAATCTAGTCTTGGATAAGTAAGATTTCAAAAGTTCAGTGTCACTTAAGCTCTCAGATAAAATTAGTTTATAAATTTTTACACTAAAATAATATTGTACAAAATAAAGGAGGATCAAAAAATTATCTAGGAGGCAGGGTCAAGATGGTAGAGCAGTCAAAGCTTCCAGTGATCCCTCTTACAACAAAGGCCTGAAAAAACAAGTGAAACAATTACATATATGACAAACTAGGAGGTAGAAAATGGACTGAGCAGCAGGGGGAGGAAGAGAAAGTTCAGAAGTGGCAAAGAGTTGCTAGACCTGAATCTCCAGGAACTCTCAGGCACCATTCCCTGGAATGACTGTGGTGGGGCTGGTGGTAGCGTTCTGGACATGGTTTTCTCAGGAAGAGACAGCGAGACGCACAGCCTACTCACACCTCCGGAACCAGAGAAGAATAGTGCTCTTGGAAAAAGCTAAGTACTTGCATTTATTTTACCGTGCCCTCAGCCCCCAAGCCAGCTTCAGTGACTGTCGATTTCCCTGGGCCTGAGATAGGTCCTGCTGTACACTCGAGCCCTTCTCCTGGCTTTGGAGAGGGAATAAATTAACAACAGGGGGAAAAGACAATCTGCCTGCTTTACTAAACTGGGGGGCTCAGGACAAAACCAGCTCCTGTCCAGGCACAAACAGTCCGTGGACTTTGAATACCTTTCACTCCTGCATGGAACTGTGTGGGCCCATTTCAGGAGAATAGGCCCTTGTTGGTAGACTACAACAGTTTCAGCTGTACGGTGGAGAGGTGGGTGTTTGATGTTTGACATAGCTTTGCCTGTTAAACAAGGTCCCCACCTACCCCTCAGGGACCTAAGGACTGGTAGCTCCACTCTGGTCACCCAGCCACCCACGACAGGGGTCCAAAGATAACTGGTACCCCCCAGTCCTTACAACCAAAAACATTGGGTACCCATGGTCCATCTGCAGAACCTACCCACCTGCACACTCTAGGGAACAGGGATGTGCTTTCCTCAGAGACACTCAGGGGTTGGTTCTCAGCCCCCTGCCTTGTTCAGAGCATGACCCCCTGCTGCAATCAGATACCGGTATATACACCAATCACCTCTGCCCCTCTAAGACTGTAGGACAGAGCCTGTACCACACACTTGATGACCAACTACCTGTATGCCTGAGTTGAATCCATACAAGAAAAGTGAATGGACTCCTAGGCTTATATACCTGACAATGTCTCTAGCCATCTGGTGACAGGATGTTAGAGTTTCAAAGGCAAAAATAATCAAGCTAGCTCACTGAAGCAGCCTATTTGGGCATATCAAAATAAACAAAAAAAGCAAGAACCTAGGATACAGTAAGCCAACAAAATAAACTAATACAATAACTTGTAGATGGCTCGGAGACAATAGTCAATATCAAATCACATAAAGAAGCAGACCCTGATCTCTTCTACAGACTCTCAGAACAAAGAATCAAGGAATCTTCTGGATGAAGGTGTATTCCTGGAATTACCAGATGCAGGGTACAAAAGATTAATATACAGAACTCTTCAATACATCAGGAATACGATCAGGAAAGAGATCAGGCAAAATGTAGAACAAGCCAAGGAACACACAGATAAAGCAGTTGCAGACATAAGAAAAAATTTGATAAGCTTCAAGAACCCAAAGAGAGATAGCAATTAGAAATTCAGAAGATTAGCAATAAAATTACAGAATTAGACAACTCAATAGAAAGTCAGAGGAGCAGAATTGAGGATGTGGAAGGAGGAATTAGTGAGATTGAAGATAAAATGCTTGGCACCAATATATTTGAAGAAATATCATATAAAAGAATTAAGAAAGAATGAAGAAACCCTAAGAATCATGTGGGACTTTATCAAGAGAAATAACCTATGAGTGATTGGAGTACCAAAAGAGGGAGGGATAAAAGAAAATATAGAGAGAATTGTTGAAGATTTGTTGGCAAAAAACTTCCCTGATATCGTGAAAGATGAGAAGATATCTATCCAAGATACTCATCGTACTCTACATAATGTAGATCTCAAAAGAAAGTCACCAAGACCTAATCACACTTGCCAAAACCAAAGATAAAGAGAAAATTTTAAGAGCAGCTAGCGATAAATGAAAAGTCACTAAGCTCAGACTATTCAGCAGAAAGCATGCAGGCAAGGAGGCAATGGGATGACTTATATAAAGCATTGAGGGAAAAAAAAAAAAATTGCCAGCCAAGAGTCATATATCCATCAAAATTGTCCCTCAAATATGAAGGAGGAATTAGGACGTTTCCAGATAAACAGAAGTTCAGTGGATTCGTAAAAACCAAACCAGAACTACAAGAAATACTAAACAGCGTTCTCTGGTTAGAAAATTAATAATATCAGATATCAACCCAAGACTAGAACATAGGTCAGAGCAACCAGATTTCAACCCAGAATGGGAAATCACAAAAATAAATCAAGGTTAAAAAAAACCCCAAAAAACCCATAAACACTCAAAACAGGGCAACATTATTCTGAATGTTAATGGACATGGACTAAAGGCACCAGTAAAGAGACAGAGAGTGGCAGAATGGATTAAAAAAAAAAAAAAGATTCATCTATATGCTCCCTACAAGAGACATGCCTTACACTTAGAAACACAAAAACACAAACTAAATCTCAAAGGATGGAATATATATATATATATCAAGCAAACAACTGCCAAAAAAGAGCAGAAGTGTCAATATTAATTTCTGACAAAACAGACTTTAAAGTTAAATCCATCACAAAGGATAAGGAAAGACACTATATAATGATTAAAAGAACAATATACCAGGGGGATATAACCATATTAAATATGTATGCACCCAATGACAGGGCTTCAGGATTCATAAAACAAACTCTTAACAGCATTGAAAAGTGAGATAGCTCCACAATAATAGTAGGAGACTTCAACACACCACTTTCGGTGAAGGACAGCAACAAGAACATCCAGAAAGAAGCTCAATAAAGACATGGAAGTTCTAAATGCCACAATCAACCAGCTTGATCTCATAGACATACATAGAACACTTCACTCAACATCAGCCAAGTATTCCTTCTTTTCCAGTGTTTGGTTTCTTTTTTCTGTCATTTATTTCTACTTTTATGGCCTTGTGGTCAGAGAAGATGCTTTGTAATATTTTGATGTTTTGGATTCTGTTAAGGCTTGCTTTATGACCTAATATGTGGTCTATTCTAGAGGATGTCCCATGTGTGCTGGAACTTTTTGTCAATATGTAGTACCCTTTTTCTCCTGTAATCTCTTTAGATTTAAGGTCTATTTTTTTATGATAATAGTAATGTCTCTAGGCTTTCTTTTGCTTACTTTATATGTAATGAGGTTTTTTTTTTTTTTATCCCTTTACCTTTATGTGTCTTCATATCAAAAACAAATCTCTCGTAAACAGAACATAGATCTTTTTTCTTTTTTTTAAATGCAGTTTTCCTATCTCATCTTTTTAATGTTGTTGTTAGTTGCTGTTGAGTCGATTCTAAGTCATGGCAACCCCCTATGTGCAGAGTAGACCTGCTTCATAGGATTTTCAAGGCTGTGACCTTTGGAAGGAGATGGTCAGGCCTATCTTCTGAGGCACCTCTGGGTAGGCTTGAACTGCCAGTCTTTCGGCTAGGGTTCAAATGCTAAATCATTCGTTCCAACCAGGAATACCATCTTCTTTTTAATAGGATAGTTTAATAAGGAAGGATTTACTTCTGCCATTTATCTGTTTCCTATATGTCTTATATGTTATTTGTTCCTCAATTCCTTCATTATTGCTTTTTTTTATTTAGTTGAATTGTTTAGTGTAATATTTTGACTTCTTTTTCTGTATTTTTTTCATTATTTTTTATTAGTGGTACCTTGGATATTATAAATTACATTTTAATCTTACAACAATCTAGTTTGAAAAACACAAAGTTAGTTACAATAGTATATACACACTCTACCCATACATCGCTGTCTCTTTCTCTTTATATTGTTATTGTTGCAAACTACATTTTTAAACATTGCTTGCCCACTAAGATATTTATAATTGTTTTATACGTTTGCCTTTAATATCATATATGGAATAGATTAAAAAAAAAGTTGCTGTTGAGTCACTTTTGACTCATGGCGACCGTATAGGACAGAGTAGAACTGCCCAGTAGGGTTTCCAAGGAGTGCCTGGTGGATTTGAGCTGCCAATCTTTTGGTTAGCAGCCATAGCTCTTAACCACTACATCACCAGGGTTTCTGATGGAATAGATAGTACATTACAAACCAAAAGTAAAATAATTTATATTAACCTATTACCTTTACCACTGTTCTTTATTTCTTCCTATGGCTTTAGGTTACTCTCTAGTGTCTTTTTATTTCAGTTTGAACAACTTATTCTAGCATTTCTTGTAGGTTGCGTCTAGTGGTAACAAACCCCTGTAGGTTCTGTTTATCTGGGAATGCCTTAATTTTTCCTTCATTCTTGAGAGATTGTTTTGCTAGATATTGAATTCTTTTTTGACAGTTCCTCCCCCACCCCTGCCCCATCACTTCAACTATGTTATCCCACTGACTTCTGGCTTTCATGGTTTCTGATGATAAATCTGCTTTTAATCTATTGACGATCCTTCATACATGGTTACTTATTTCTCTCTTGCTGCTTTCAAAATTCTCTCTTTGCCTTCGGTTTTCTACAAGTTGATTATCATGTTTCTCAATGTGGATCTGTTTGAATTATTTTACATGGACTTTGGTGAGTTTGGAAACCCTGGTGGTGTAGTGGTTAAGTGCTATGGCTGCTAACCAAAGGGTTGGCAGTTTGAATACGCCAGGTGCTCCTTGGAAACTCTATGGGAGCAGTTCTACTCTGTCCTATAGGGTCGCTATGAGTCGGAATCGACTTGATGGCACTGGATTTGTTTTTTTTGGTTTTTTTTTGGTGAGTTTATTCTATGTGTGTATTTGTGTCATTCATAAGATTTGGTCATTATATCTTCAAATATTTTTTCCTCTCCTTTTTCGTTATCTCTCCTTCTGGGACTTCTGTAGTTGCACGTTGGTACACCTGATGGTGTCCCAAATGTCATCAGGCTCTGTTCACTTTTCTTCATTCTTTTTTCTTTCAGCTCCTCAAACTCCATGATTTAAATTGTCTTATATTCAAGTCCACTGATCCTTTCTTCTGCATGTTGAAACTACTCCAGTGAATTTTTGGTTTTATTGTACTTTTGAGTTATAGAATTTCTGTTTGGTTACTTTTTATAACTTCCTTCTCTTGCTGATATCCTTCTTTTGTTCATGCATTGCTTTTCTATTTTACTTTAGTTCTTTGAAAAAAATATTTTAGGTCTGTGAGAATATTTAACACAGCTGATTTAGTGTACTTTAATAGTAATTCCAATATCTGGGCTTTCACAATGATAGTGGCAGTCAAAATTCTTTTTTTCTGTGTATGGGTAATGTATATTTCTTTGTAGGTTCTGTAATATTTTTGTTGAGGACTGGACATTCTGGGTATTATAATGTGATAGGTTTGGAAATATAATTCTGCCACTCCTAAGTGGTTGTTGTTATTATATGATGAAGACTGTAGTCATCTGTTTGTTTAGTGAAACTTCCACACTATTTTTGCAAGGTGTACATTCCAATTGTGTGTGGTCACTGAAGTTTCTGTTCTCTTACCGCTGCAGATCCAGCGGCCTGACAAATTTCACCTAAAATAAAATAAAAGGTATACTGGTTCTTTAATCTGCACTACCATGATTAGCCACTGTTGCAAGAAGACTAAAAATCCAGCACCAGACCATTTCAAATATGCCACTCAAATCTTTAGTGTGGAAGAAAAGCCTGGTGATCTGCTTCCATAATGATTATAGCCAAGAAATTCCTATGGAACAGTTCTACTCTGTAGCACATGGGGTCACCGTGAATTGGAATTGACTCGATGGCAATAGGTTTTTACCCTCCCGTGTACTAGCCATCTTCTTTAGGAACTCAGTGGTGTGCCTACAACTGGGGTGGGGCTGAGGCTTGGAGAATTGTATCTGGTTGGTGCATGTGGCTTCCCTACAAAGGATCAGCAGCCTGGCCCTTCATCAAGCACTTCTTTGGTTGATATATGTGTCAGCTCAGGTACCAGAGTTCCATAATACTTTTTCCAATTGCTATTTCTAGTTTATTTGTTTGAGTGGCGGGATCAAATCCTAGAAATTCCTACTCTATGATTTTTTTTTGTGATGTCAATTTTATTCTTACTTTTAGTTAAGTTTATATTTTTTTTTTCATGAAGTCATTGTGAATTTATCCTGGAATCTCATTACTATACATTGACTATACACTTAAGATTTATATATTCTGTCACTTGTGTACATATTATTCTAATGTCTCTTTTTGTGTCAGTATTCTGGAGGAATTTATTTAAGTGGGCCTCCCATCACTGATTACATTTCCTTTAGTATGAATTCTGCCTTTAGTTTTTCTGAGGTAGACTTTATCTTCATTGTTTTCCTTTTAGTGTCCACAAGCGATTTCACTCTGTTAGCAGCCTCCACCTTTATCTTGGTTTGGTAACAAATTTTTTTAAACTTCAAAAAAAAAAAAAAAAATTTAGCCAAGATTTCATACGTTTTTAAATGGGATTGGGAATTCAAGGCTTACAATATGTAAAATAGTTTTAGGTGTTCTGTTATATATTTTGGGAAAAAATATTTTGTACACAGCATATTTTGTAGATGAGATTATTTTCTTACCTTTTATTTATTTGTGATTAAAAAGAGATCAATTCATGCCTAGCTTTTTCTGGAGAAAAAAACTAGATTTTTCTGAAACATTTTAAATGTCCAGTTGGTGTCCATTAGCATCGTCCTCTAAAACCATAAGGAGGAAGTTTGGCTGATGTAAATTTTGAGAGCTAGTTTAATTATCCAGCAGTCAGAGCACATTGGCAGGCAGCCAAGCCCCTAGGAAGTCATTTAGATAAATTTCATATCTATATAATTTGTTCTCTCTGTTTGGTGAAGGTGTTGTGCTAGAGTCCAAGTTTTCTGTGAGACAATTTCTGTTTGGTCCAATTAAAATCCCAATTGCTCTCTTCTGCCTCTGTCCTTCTACAGTATCATACCTTATTTGGAAGAAAACATACCTCATCAAGAAACAGTTTTCCAATGGCGGTTTTTTTTTGTTTTGTTTTTTTACTGTGGTTTAAGTGAAAGTTTACAGCTCAAGTTAGTTTCTCACACAAAAATTTATACACACGTTGTTATGTGACTCTAGCTGCTGTCCGTATGTCAGCACACTCCTTTCCACTCCAGATTTTCCGTGTTCATTCAGCCAGCTTCCGTCACTTTCTGCCTTCTTATCTCACCTCCAGACAAGAGCTGCCCATTTAGTCTCACTTATCTACTTGAACTAAGAAGCATACTCTTCATGAATATCATTTTGTCTTATAGTCCATTCTAATCTTTGTCTGAAGAGTTGGCTTCAGGAATGGTTTTAGTTCTGGGTTAACAGAGAGTCTGGGGGCCATGTCTTCTGGGGTTCTTCCAGTCTCAGATCATTAAGTCTTCTCCTTTTACTAGAATTTGAGTCCTACACCCCACTTTTCTCCTGCTCAGTCAAGAACTCTCTGTTGTGTTCCCTGTCAGGGTGGTCATTGGTCATAGCTGGGAACCATCTAGTTCTAGTCTCAGGTTCATGGAGTCTCTGGTATATGTGGCCCTTTTTGTTTCTTGGGCTGATATTTTACTTGTGTCTGTGATATTCATTCTATTCATTCTCCTTTGTTCCACATGGGTTCGGACCAATTGACGCATCTTAGATAGCTGCTTGCTGTCTTTTAAACCCCAGGCACCACTCACCAAAGTAGGACCCAGAACATTTTCCTAATAAACTTTATCTTGTCAGTTGGCCTAGATGTCCCCTGAAACCATGGTCCCCAGACCCACCAATGGCAGAATTTTTATTTAAGGGTCCCAGTATGAAAAGCCAGAGGCCTCATAACTTAACTAGCATAAAAGTAATTGAGTCACAGCTGGGAAAGAGATATTACTGAGAATGCTTGTAGTTTGTTCTTAGGATCATTGCTGTGAAACAGTTCAGAATGTATATTTGGGGTTGTTATAGTATGCCCCTTTGGTGCTATATGGTATTCTGAGGGGGAAGAGTCAAGAGTAAACACATCCTCTTCATATAGCTGGTCCTTTGTACCCTGCACTCAAGTTGACTTTCTAGGAGAAATGCAGGTCTTGTTATTGTTTTATAGCATTATATTGACCATTTCAATATCAATAAATTAATTCCTTGCTTAATTCATCTTTATATATATATTTATTTTTGAATGCTATCACTTTCAGAAATTAAGTAAATCAGATTCCATGGAGCTGTACTTAATTATTTCTTTTCCATGGGCCTGACAACAAAATAAAACAATTCCCTAATGGTCTACTATCATTATATTTATTGATTATACCTGAGTCTCACTATAGTGCTATAGATAATATAGTATATCCTTGGACTTATTTATTTTTGGTCCATGTTATAACAACTACAGATGACAGGGTTTCCTGCTTCACCATATACATTGACACACCCTATGGGTTTTTCATATTAGTCCCAGTTTATGTTTTTTTTTTTAAATACAAAAGAAATATGCAGTCATTGAAAGGAACATTTCAAACACGAATATATATTTAAACCATTACCCTTAATGTAACCACAAAGATATTATTGCTGACATTTTGATAAATTTTTCTCATTTTTAAAATTTTTTTTCTTATTGGAAGCTTATTATAAATACAATTTTGTAACTGGTTTCACTGGGTTTGGCTTTTTTTTTTTTTGTTCCTCATAAATTTTTTAAAAAGCCTTTTTCTAAGACATTAGGACAAAAATGAGAATATTTTACATTGTATAAAATATTTTTAGGTGTTCTTTATTTTGGAAAAAATTATAATACATAGTACATTTTGTGTAAGATGATTGTTGGCCTGTCATATTGTCTTGTATTACCTCTATGTATCTATTTTTTGGACCCCTGGTGGTGCAGTGGTTAAGTGTACAGCCGCTAACCAGAAAGTTGGCAGTTCAAATCCCCCAGCCGCTCCTTGGAAACCCTGTGGGGCAGTTCTACTCTGTCTTAATGAGGTCACTATCAGTCAGAATCAACTCGATGGCAACAGGTTTTTATTTTTTTTTTTTTAAATCTGTTTTTTTCATTGGATTTTGAAACCCCTGAAAATAGAAATTGTATTTGAATCATCCTTTTATTCTCAGCACATATTTTGAGGCTGATATGTTTTTTTATGTTAAGTTCATAAAATAAATCTTTGTTGAAAAAACTACATGCTACATCAACATATTCAGTCTCAAAACAAACTTCCTGAAGCATCAAGTGGTTGAATTACTGGGTTTTCTCCTTTTAACTATTAAAAATATGTTATCCTTATTTGTTTGTTTATGTATTTGTTTTTGCCTTCAAAGTAAAACAGAGTAACTTATGGGAACTTATTGGTAATGTTGGGAAAACTAAAGCCATCAAGCCTTAAGAAATCCTGCCTTGGTTTTATTTTGTTTGTTTTTCAATAAAATTTCAGAGGAAAGAAAAATAATTTGCATTTGTCTTGCAGGTAATTTTGTAGTTAATTATGAAAATTTTAAGTTTCTGAAAACTGCAGTAATAGTCATCCTAAGCCACCTAAATTAAAATAATACAAACCATTGGTAGTATGAAGAAAAACCCCACTGAATAACCATAGAAGAAAATCTGAGAATTCTAATTTTTATGTTTCAGAAAATATAAGGTTGACTTACAGAAATTATAAAACACTACTAAAAATTATGTAGATAATATTACCATATATAGCTACTTGAATCTATTGTAAATTATTCTCTAAGTATAAAAGCATTTATAAAGAATAAATGCTTTTATTCTTTCCTGAATTAATTTTTCAACTTGATTACCATAGTTAATTTATGAAAATGTAAGTAATAGTTTTTGGAGAAAGGTAAATATTTATATGTTAGTGTTTAATACTCAGAATATGTTCAGTCTAATTTAGTTTCAAATTAATTTAGGCACACATATAGGGTAATAAAAACATTTACCATGGGAACACTAGCTAGGTTCATTGTAATACAGGAAAATTTACAGATTAGATAAAAACAAAATGTCAATGACCTTTAACAAGAGGAGAATGACAGGGCAGACTTAACTAAAATCATTGGAAAGCATCTACACAACAACCAAGAGTGAGAAAAATGGTGATCTTCATGAGATAAAAACTGATAAAATTGCTGCACTTATTTAGACAGAGGAATTGATGGAAAAGCATGTAGACTTACCTTGGAGAGGTTTGGTTATTCAAGATTTTATAAACTGAGGTCCTTTTTTTTTTTCTTTGAAGAGTACCGTAACCACTTCCGTCGCTTTGACCCTATAGGTCAGCGTAGAACTGCCCCATAGGTTTTCCAAGGAGTGAGTGGTGGATTCAAGCTGCTGACCTTTTGGTTAGTGGTCCTAACTCTTAACCACTGCACCACCATGGCTCCTTGAAGAGTACAGCAGGTGTTACATTCATGCCTCATTCCGACTCACAGCAACCCTATAGGACAGAGAAGAAGTACCTCACGGGGTTTCCAACGAGTGGGTGGTGGATTCAAACTGTCAACGTTTTGCTTAGCAGTCATAACTCTTAACAACTGCCAAAAAATTGGTGATTTGCATCCATGCAAAGGCCTCTTGGAAGACAGGCTTGGTGATCTGCTTTCAGAAGTTCACCTTGTTCCAAACCATATGGAGGAGTTCTAGTCTGCACATATGTGGCCACCATGAGTTGGAATCAACTCCAGGGCAACTATCAACAGTTATATCTAAATGTATTATGCCTATACTTTCCCCAGTCTTACTTTAAATAATATTAATTTTTACTTATTTTATATGATAATTTGACATTTGTTTATAGGTATATATTTTCCAAATAAAAGATTGTTTGGGCCTCCAAAGACAATACCTTAAATCTTTAGCAACATAGTCTTGTAAAAATCATGTTTTTATTACTACCAGTATGTTGCAGTAAATAATGGAATTTGGCATACAAATACCCTGAAATGAAGTCATAGACTTATTACTTAAGATTTAACACCATTTAATGATGATAATCCTAAACAGAAGACACTAAATTTCTGAAGCACTAACTGAGCCTGTGCTTAGCATACCTATCAAATTTACTCATATTCAGTCATGAAAGCAATCACACAGCACTTACTTGTTTATCAAGCCTGTAGACTCTAGAAGGCCATGTAAAACTACGGCAAGCATACTTAACTGAATAGAGAAATGTGTCTAGATTGCAGAGTTGAAAATAAGTCTAAAAGTGCATTTAGTACATCCTTAAATTTCTCATTTCATTTAAAAAGAATGCAATCCCTATATTATAGAAAAGTTTTAGTGTTACATATAGAGTATTTTGAGAGTGCTTTAGAATATATAATTTGGAAAGGATAACAGAACCACTGTATGAAAACGTGGTACCACTTCAACCTAAGAATGAAGGAACAAGAGCAATGTGGTAAGCAATAGCAATAAGCAAAAATGATAGACCTGGAGAATACGTAGATAGATAAGTTGAGCAGCAATGATCAATTCAGATACCTGACTTTAATTAGCAAAAACATTTTTTAAAAAAAAGGTTTTTTTTGGTAGCCAAAACTAAACTCAGTCAATCTCAAAATACTGAGAATACAAGACTTTCAGGAATGTAAAGTTTTTGAGTGGGCTCTTAACTGATAAATAGTACCTCATGTCCGTAAGTACATGGAAATAGCAAGTGTTTTAGAAGCAATAGTGAGTAAGACATATTCTACTTTTAAAATTAGCACAGAGACATGAAAAATCTATGTAAACAGATGCACACTGTAAAGCTAAATATGTAAGGCACTGGAGACATTCAGCAATGACCTTCAGTGAAACTGTGTTGCATATAATTTGATATTTCCAATTCACTTTAACATTAGACACACTGATCATTGAAATAAAATATTTTATTTAAAGATACAAACACAAGAAATATAATTAATTTCTATATAAATACTCACAAATGGGAAACTTTTGGGCTGTCATTTTCTATAAGAAAGGTTTGCTTTTTGCTTTCAGAGCTCTGCTTTATAAAATACTATAGTGCATGCCAACAAAGCTATATACTGAAAGTGTGGTGAAGGTGAAAACTAAGTGAGTGTGTCAGTGATTGATGGCATGAAAGTTTATGTAGGCATGTTTTTGTGGACCACCGCTTTTAAAAATGAGAAAAAATAGACCTAGAAAGAAGCAGCTGTAAATTAGTGGAAATAGAAAGGTATATTTATTTTTATTTATTTGTAACTACATTGACTTATTATTGAGTGATTATGTGCATTAATTTTATGTAAAGAATCTAAATGGAATGATGAACTTATAATGCTATTATCAAGTGAGGCTAAATTTAAAGGAAAAAAGTTTTAATTCACTTATAATAAATGTAAATCAGCCATCATATCCGTGGAGATTTATGAGCTTTACTGAGTTTCCTGTAAGAGGCTTTTAGCATAATAAGAAGTCACTATAATTTCTCTTCATTTTCAAGAAAATGCTGGATCACAGCCCAAAGGTCCTTACCCCTAAACTTGACTCTGAATCACAAATCTTAGTTTATATTATGTTCCTTTAAGTATAGGTATGACCTACAAGAGTTCATGTCACAGAACACAAAAATCTCGAAGAGAGTATATTTTCAGTCATAGACACATCTGAGTTCAAATTTGGAATTAACTCATAATAATTATATATAAAAAATACCCTCACATTTTGAATTTTTTTTTGTTACTGTTAAAGGAAAAGTATAAACATATACAAAAATAGAGATTATTGTATAATCAATGCCCATCTATCCATCTCTGAGTTTCAGTTTATCTTCTTCCATCACTGTTATACTCAACAACCTTGAAACTAATCCCAGATATTAAATTATTAAATCAATAAATGTTTCACAGTATATTTTAATAATTTGAATAGGAATGCAAAAATAAGGTTCATGTATTGCAATCTATTAATATGTCTGCTTTTTTTTAATGTAGCAATGTACTCTTCTTCTTTGCCCTCGCAATTTATTTGTTGAAAAAAACGAATCCTTTACCCTGTAAAGTTTTTCATAATTTGAATTTTATTGATTGCTCTGTGGTTTTCTTAATCTATTATTCTATAATTTTATTTTCTGTAATTTAAGATGCTTGATCTATTTAGCATTGAATGTTTTTTGCAAGAATACTTATTGTGTACTCTCATTATGAGGAACATGATACCTTTGTAATTATTTTCTTAATTTTAGGGGTCCTTAATTAGCATTGCATGATTAACTTATTGGCAGTATACAAATTGGTAGTATTCTAAATATATTATTGCCTTTTTATTTGATAATTGCTGTTGTCAGTTTCCATCTAGTTGGTTCTGGCTCAGAGCAACCCTATGTACAACAGAAAAAACACTGCCTGGTACTGTGCCATCCTCACAATCCATGCTATGTTTGAGCCCATTGTTGCAGCCACTTTGCCAGTCCATCTCCTTGAGGGTCTTCCTCTTTTTAGCTGGCCCTTCACTTTACCACGCATGATGTCCTTTTCCAGACACTGATCCCTCCTGAAAACATGTCCAAAGCAAGTGAGATGAAGTTTCTCCATCCTCACTTCTAAGGAGCATTCTGGCTGTACTACTTCCATGGTATATTCACTGCTCTTCGCCAACACCATAATTCAGAGACATCAATTCCTCTTCCGTCATTGTTATTCATGGTCCAGCTTTCGCATGCATATGAGGTGATTGAAAATACCGGTGGCTTGGGTCAGGCATACCTTAGTCCTCAAAGTACCATCGTTGCTTTTCAACACTTTAAAGAGGTCTTTTGCAGGAGATTTGCACAATGCAATGTGTCATTTCATTTCTTGACTGCTGCTTCAGGGACATTAATTGTGGATCCACATAAAATGAAATTTTTGACAAATTCAGTCTTTTCTTCATTTATCATTATGTTAATAATTGAAATTACTGTAAAAAGATAAATATCTCCTCATCAACAATTTGATTAACTTGAGAAGAAATGCAAGCTAAGTACTTAATATTTTTATATTTGTTAGTTCTTAGAGTGAGTTGACACCTGGAGTCCTCCAAAGTATCTTTGTGTTTTTGTCCCTTAATATTATTGTCAACTCATTGATTTTAACATATTTAGTAAATTTCAATCTTTTGTAGTTATTATTCTTACTGATGCTCAAATTATCCCATCATTCATCAGTAGAAATCACTTCAAATTGTTGCCTTTGTCCTCTTGACAAAACTTGAGTAGTGATAGACTTCTTATTTCTGGTTTTATAAGGTCTATCAAACTTATGAAAACCCTGGTTGTGTAGTGGTTAAGAGTTTGGCTGCTACCCAAAAGATCAGCAGTCTGAGTCCACCAGGTGCTCCTTGGAAACTCTATGGGGCACTTCTACCTGTCCTATAGGTTCGCTATGAGTTGGAATCTACTTAACAGCAATGGTTTTTTTAAATTTTTTTGATATACCAAAATCATACATATCCTGTACCAGAAGTAGAATCCAACATATCTCTAAATATTCTTGGTTGCATTCATGAGAAAATGGCAATTAGACACCAAAATCCGGGTAAATAGGTGTTCATTTCTACTGCCTATGTTATTATTTAAAATTATAATTGTCAGAGTCAGAGAATTTAGTTTTTGTATTGCCAATTAAATTCAGGACTGAAGAACTTTAATTCCTAAGTTTATATTTCTATCAATATTCTCTCCTGCTGAAAATCTTAGTTCTAAATAATTACTTATTTTTTTATCCCATTAATTGAAGACTAAAAAAAGTCCATATTTGACTGCCATTGTCACGTTGGAGTACTGCACTTCCCAGTAAGTACCTGGTGATAAGTTTTGTTTCATTCAAGCCTTTCCTCTTACACAATGGTGAAATCATAGGGGTTTTTGCTCAGAGAGGAACATTTTCATTTAGTTTTGGTGTATATGTTGCCTTTGGAATTTTGGTTCTGCTAACCTAATTTTTTTTTACCCTAGTTGTTCTGTTGTTTTGTGAGAGGTGGGGGAGGGGTTGGAAATTCAAAATCTGCGTTCTTGTTATTATCTTGCACCTCTTAATATCCTTAAAAAATAGCAGAAAAGGTAAAAAAAAAAGTTGGAAAAATTTGAGCTAGGTGATCTCTAATATTTTCTCAAATTATCACCATGAACAGGAGTTGAATAAATACACATGGGAAAATGAGCGGAATATTTTGTATACTGTAAGCAATATAAATTTGCTGAGATTGAATATAAAGCAGAGATTTAAGGTTCTGTTTAAGATGAGGCAACTACACTTCACCTTGTCTCTGTCACTGAATGTAAGTAAAAACCCTGAAAGAATGTGTGGAGAAATTGTCTGGGAACTTAGAACTAAACTGATGTAGGCATTTTAGTGAAGGAAACCAGAATTTCAACTATGAATGGTTTATGGTCAATTTCATGGGTTTTTTTTTTTTTTTTTTGTATCTCCCCTCCATTATATCATGGCGTAAACACAGTGGTAATGCAGATCCTGTAGCTACAATCTGCGCAAAACTAGAAAGCCTTTCAAATAGTTTCTATTTGATTTGAGAAGTGCGAAGACAGGCTGCTATGGAGCATGGAGGGGGCGGGAAATCCCTGATTTTGTTTTTAATTTCTTTCAAGCAGTCAAATAACATTCCTGAAATGGCAATTTAATGAAGCAGTGGCTGTGCAGGCATTTAAAACTTTAAGAGAGGGGATCCTTCTTTTTGACCAAAGGAATTGAAGTCCAGAAAGTATGGGGTGGATCTCCATTGCTGTTTTTCCCTATATGTGCTCCTGCCATTTGGCTCCAGAGAAAGCATTATGGAGAGTGTGCAGCAGAGGAGGAGATTAAGCTCCAGCTTTCTAGTGAGAAGACTAAGAAGGTTGGTGCCTGGGGTAGAAGAGTACTGGATGCAGTACACTGGGTTGGGAATCATGAAAAAAAAATGATTTTAAATTCTGTATTACCTCCTCAGCTCACCAATTTCCACATTTCTGTATCTGATCCTAATTAGTGTATGAAATTAGTTGACAACTGAATTAACCATCAGACCATAGCTAAGACCTCAGGTTGATCTCTGGGTGTAAAACAGGCAGGACAGATAGGAATAGCAGTGAAAGGTCATTAAATAGAACTGACTTTCAAATCAGAGTGCACAGAAGATGAGTTAGAACTTGTGATATAAACCGAAAGGATTGATTTCCTGCTAAAACAAACAACACAATACACTGACAGAAATAAAACCTAAGTATTTTTCATAGGACTTAAACAAAATCCAGATACTCATAATATTCAAAACATCCAGTATACAATCCAACATTACTTGATATACAAAGAGCCCAGAAAGTCTGCCAAATTCTCTAGAGAAAGACAATCAACAGATGCCAAATGTATTATGAACCAGTTGTTGGAATTATCAATCTGAGATTCTAAAACAGTGATTGTAAATATGCAAAATGCCTTCCAGTATCCAGTTCAGCTTGGAATTGGAACTCTTCACTCAAGTCTTCACAACAAGAAAAAAGCTGAATGACTGAAAATCAACAATTCTTAGATTCATTAGAGAGCTGAGCTCACAGAGCAAACTGCTGCCTCAAAAACCTGAGAGACAAAAAGGCTGTTAAACAGAATCGTCACTTACCAGAAATAAGAGCAGCTGCCGCTGGACCTAGCATCAGGTAGGAATAATTAAAGGTAATTGACTAACTGCTGGGGACTCTGGGCAGGACAGTTTGAGAGATTAAAACTCCTGGAAGACTAGTTTTAGGATCCACCCCACACACACACCCTTTCATAGTTTTATACTTGGGAGCCCCATCATATTCTCACTGTGAAGCTGTTATACACCATGACTGGTGGTGATTACATAAATATGTACATAAAGCAAAACTCATAGAAGTATTCACCATTCATAATGTTAATTTTTATGGAATTTTAAATTAAAATAATTTTAAAAATCACAATGTTATTTAGATTTCATTGGATACATTTATAAGAAATCATTCTAAAGTTTTCATATTTCCAATATCCTGGAAAATGTATTATTTAGAATCATTTAAAAAAATAAAGCCAATGCAAATTAATGATGGAATGTGTATCATACATGTTTCCATTAAAGCAGGACTTGGATGCAGGCAGTTCCTTTTGAAGGTGGTCATAGGCAACACACCTGTGAAGAAATGGAGACAGTAAAACAGCACGGACATAGTCCACTACTAAATGCATTAATTAGCGAGTTTTTATTTATTTTTGTGAAGGATAAACAGGAGTAAAAATTATTGGATATCCCTGAATTATTATGTGGAATATGCCTTAATATTATCTACCTAGGCAAGCTTTTTTTTTTTTTTTAGGCAAGCTGAGTGGTGCATTTATTTAACCATCACACTTATTCTATACTAATACATTCATCACCACTCATCTGTCAGTTTGTCATACTGTCTGATGGCTTGTGTATTGCTGTAATGCTGGAATCTATGCCACTGTTATTTCAAATAGCAGCAGGGTCACCCATGATGGACAGGTTTCAGCAGAGCTTCCAGACTAAGACAGGCTAGGATGAAGAACTTGGCAGTCTACTTCTGAAAAAATTGGCCTGTGAAAACCTTATTAATAGCAGCAGAACATTGTCTGATGTACTGCCAGAAGATGAGCCCCTCTGTTTGAAAGGTGCTCAAACTATGACTGGGGAAGAGCTACCTCCTCAAAGTAGTTGTTGTGTTGTTGTTAGGTGCTGTCAAGTTGACTCCAACTCATCATGACCCTACGTACAACAGCATGAAACATTGTCTGGTCCTGCACCACTTCACAATCGTTGTTATGCTTGAGTCCATTATTGTAGCCACTGTGTCAATCCATCTCATTGAAGGTCTTCCTCTTTTTCATTGACCTGCTACTTTACCAAGCATGATGTCCTTTTCCAGGGACTGATCCCTTCTGATAACATGTCCAAAGTATGTGAGACAATGTCCTGCCATCTTTATTTCTAAGGAGCATTCTGGTTGTACTTCTTCCAAGATGGATTTGTTGGTTCTTTTGGCAGTCCATGGCATGTTCAATCTTCTTCCCCAATACCACAATTCAAAGTCATCAATACTTCAGTCTTCCTTACCCATTATCCTGCATTCATATGTGTATGAAGTTAGTGAAAACACCACGGCTTGGGTCAGGTGCGCCTCAGTCTTCCAGGTGACATCTTTGCATTTCAACACTTTAAAGAGGTCTTTTGCAGAAGATTGGCTCAATGCAACACGCCTTTTGATTTCTTGAGTGGTGCTTCCATGTGTGTTGATGGAGGATCCAAGCAAAATGAAATCCTTGACAATTTCAGTCTTTCCTCTATCGTGATGATGGTTATTGGTCCAGTTGTGAGAATTTTTTTTTTCCTTATGTTGAGATATAATCCACACTGAAGGCTGTGGTATTTGATCTTCATTCATAAGATCATGTCCTCTTCACTTTCAGCAAGGAAAGTTGTGTCATCCGCATAACGCAGGTTGTTAATAAGTCTTCCTCCAATCCTAATGCCCTGTTCTTCTTCATATAGCCCAGCTTCTCAGATTATTTGCTCAGTGTACAGGCTTAGTAGGTATGATGAAAGGATACAAACAAAGTAGAGTCTATCTTAATGACATGGATGAATTAAAACTTTCAGAACCTTCATTTGCTGATGTGGCATGACTCAAAATGAGAAGAAATAGCTACAAACATCTGTTAATAATTGGAATATGTAATGTACAAAATGTGAATCTAGGAAAATTGGAAATTGTCAAAAATGAAATGGAACTCACAAAGATGTATGTTATAGGCATTAATTTTTTGAGCTGAAATGAACTGGTTTTGGCCATTTTAAATCAGATAATCATGTGATCTAATATGCCAGAAATGAAAAATTGAAGAGGAATGGCATCACATTCACCATCAAAAAGAACATTTCAATACTTATCCTGAAGTAATGTGCTGTAGGTGATAGGATAATATCCATATGCCTACAAGGAAAACCAGTTAATGTGACTATTATTCAAATTTATGCCCCAATCACTAATTCCAAAGATGAAGAAATTAAAGATTTTTACTAATTTCTGCAGTCTGAAATTGATTGAACATGCAGTCAAGATGCATTGATAATTACTGGTGATTGAAATGCAAAAGTTGGAAACAAGGAAGAAGGATTGGTACTTTGAAAATATGATCTTGGTGATAGAAATGATGGTGGAGACCATATGACAGAATTCTGAAAAACCAAGGACTTATTCACTGCAAATACCTTTTTTCAACAAGATAAAAGGCAACTACACACATAGACCAGGCAAGATGGAGTACATAGGAATCAAATCATCTTCATTTGTAGAAAGAGGTGATGGAGAAGCTCAATATCATCAGACCAAACAAGGCCAGCAACCAACTGTGGAACAGAACATCAATTGCTCATATGCAAATTGAAGCTTAAGCTAAAGAAAATTAAAACGGGTCCACAAAAACCAAAGTACGACCTTGAGTATATCCCACCTAATCCCAACTTAAATCCAATCTCAAGAAAAGATTTGACAAATTGAACACTAATGAAGAACACCAGATGAATTGTGGAATGACTTCAAGGACATTATATATGGAAATAGCAAAAGGTCATTAAAAAAAGGAAAGAAAGAGAAGACCAAAAGAGATGTCAGAAGAGACCCTGAAACTTGCTCTTGAATATAGAGTAGAAGAATAGAAGAACTGATGAAGTGAAAGAGATGAACAAAAGATTTCAAAGAGAGGCTCAGGAAGACAAAGTGAAGTATTATAATGAAATATGCAAAGAATTGGAGCTAGTAAACCAAAAGGAAGAACAGGCTTGGCATTTCTCAAGCTGAAAGGACTGAAGAAATAATTTAAGATAGGAGTTGTAATACTGAGGGATTCTCTGGGCAAAATATTGAATGATGCAGGAAACGTCAAAAGAAGATGGAAGAAATATAGGAGCCACTGTTCCAAAAAGAATTGGTCCACCTTCAAGTATTTCAGGAGGTAGCATATGATCAAGAGCCAATGATATTGAAGGGAGAAGTCCAAGCTTCACTGAAAGCAAACAAGTCTCCAGGAATTGACAGAATATCAATTGAGATGTTTCAAAAAATGGATGCAAGGCTGATAGTGCTCACTTATCTGTGCCACAAAATTTGGAAGACTACTACCTGGCCAACTGACTGGAAAAGATCCATATTTGTTCCCATTTCAAAGAAAGGTGATCCAACAGAATGCAGAAATTATCGAACAATGCCATTAATATCACACATAAGTAAAATTTTGCTGAAGAACATTCAAAAGCAGTTCCAGCAGAATATCGACAGGGAACCATCAAAAATTCAAGCTGGATTCAGGAGAGGATGTGGACTGAAGGATATTATTGTTGATACCAGATGGATCTTGGCTGAAAGCAGAGAATACCAGAAAGGCGTTTACTGTTTTTTTGTTGACTATTCAAAGGCATTCAACTGTGTAGATCACAACAATTTATGGATAACATGGTGAAGAACGGGAATTCCAGGGTATTCAATTTTGCTCATGTTGAACCTGTAAACAGAAAAAAGAAACAGTTGTTTGAGCAGAATAAGGGGATACTGTGCGGTTTGAAGTCAAGAAGGGTATGTGTCAGGGTTTTATCCTTTTACCACATTTTTTCAATCTATATGCTGGGCAAAAAATCTGAGAAGCTTGACAATGTGAAGAAGATGCAGCATCAGAATTGGAGGAAGACTTATTAACAACGTACGATATACAAGTGACACAACCTTGCTTGCTGAAAGTGAAGAGGACTTGAAGTACTTACTGATGAAGATCAAAAACCACAGCCTTCAGTATGGATTACACCTCAACATAAAGAAATCCAAAATCCTCACAACTGGACTAATAAGCAACATCATGATAAAGGAGAAAATATTGAAGTTGTCAGATTTCATTTTACTTGGATCCACGATCAACACCCATGGAAGCGACAGTCAAGAAATCAAAAGACACTGCAAAAGAACTGTTTAAAGTATTAAAAAGCAACGTTGTCACTTTGCAGACTAAGGTGGATCTGACCCAAGCCATGGTATTTTCAATCGCCTCATATGCACGTGAAGGCTGGATGATGAATAAGGAAGACCGAAGAAGAATTGATGCCTTTCAGTTATGGTGTTGGCAAAGAATATTTACTATATCATGGACTTACAGAAGAACGAACCAATCTGTCTTGAAAGTAGAACCAGAATCCTCCTTAGAAGCAGGGGTGGTGAGACATTGTCTCACTCACTTTAGACATGTTATCAGGAAGGACTGCTTTCTGGAGAAGGACAGCGAAAAAGAGGAAAACCCCCAATGAGATGGATTGAAGCAGTGGCTGCAATAATGTGCTAAAACATGACAACAATTGTGAGGATGGTGCAAGGACTGGGCAGTGTTTTGTTCTGCTGTGCATAAGGTCGCTATGAGTTGGTGAGTCACCACCGAATTGACAACACCTAACAATAACGACAAAGAATAATCAAAATTGATATTTTATCACTTCTATTTTTTTTTTTACTACATATAGATTTTTTACTACGTATATATGTATATATATTGTTTGTTTGTTTAGAAATACACTAGTAATTCCTGTTCACATTCAAGGGAACTTTAATGAACTCCAGGAGGTGGGATCATTTAGGACCGTCTTAAAGGCTATCTGTTAACAGAGGGCAGGTTTCTTCTGAATCAATACCTTTTGGCTCTCTTCATGGTAATTTTTCGTTTCTCGTTTGGTCACAAATTAAAAAAAAAGTTTTTTAAGGCTATAATTCCTTCTATTTTTGCCATTGTGTATTTTTATTGCATTTTTCCTATGTTTTATGTATTTCTTTAGGCATTGTGGAGTAAAAAGATTTGCTCTACTTTATTACAATAACTTAGAAACCTCTAAAAATATCATTAATATTATCTACAATGAATAATTGAGTAATAACCCTGGCAAGGTCATTAAGTCCACTAGATGTGTTTTGTCAGAACTGAATCATCACATAGGTATATTTTGAAAAGACTTAATGTATTAGGTCAAAATAATCACTGTAAACTCTTAAGTTACTCCCAACTTTAGGCTTCTATGATTCTAGTGCTAAAAGTCTGTGATATCCCCTGTGGAACTACTGTGAGTCAAGAAATCATTGGTGACCCACTTTAATATTCAGACATCAAACATCTGGCAACTATTTTACAGGTTTATCTGTCAAGACATCTTCCTGGCTGATCTGAGACAGCTGTCTGATTGACTGTCTGCCCTAAATATTATTAACTTCATTCTCTTGGAACCACTTCCAATGACAAACCATGTCCTGTCATTTTCAACCTTCTTTCTGCCATTATAGTTGACATCTCCTGAATATCTACATTAAGATTTGTTTCTGTCAACCTGGAAATATTTTCCAGATGAGGAAAGAGTCTTGAACAAAATGTCTGAAGCAGTCATCCCAGATTGACTAAATGCAGATGAATACACTTAGAATATAGAACAGAAGGTAATGGAATAACAAAACACTTGACACAAATGTGTGATATAAAAACAAGGCAACTATGTTCTTTGATATTTGAGTATTTTAAAGCACTTTTTCATACTTGAAAAAAATTATTCCAAATGTAATGCCATTTTATATACCATTTTTACAAATAGGGAAAATAAGAGATAAAATGATACAGCAATTTTGTTATAAAATCTAAGTAGAACTTAAATTTCTGATACCTAGCCCAGGAAAGATTTCACAACATAATTTCGCCTTTCTTATTACAATCAACATGAATAATTAAAGGCAATTTCCACTTCCTTCAGATAAAAGAGTGGTGTACTACATCTGTAAATAATAAACAGCAACATTACGTGCTACCTCATTCACCTCAAATACATACATTCTCAAACTACCTTGAAATTGAAAAGTCTGCTATTTCTCAACAACAATTCCAAGCCGGTTGCAAGTTTTTGATATTTTTAGTATTTTCCTAGAATTTAGATTTGGGACTGAAAAATTCTTATTTATTTTAACTCCCCTCCCCCGCCCTCCAGCCTAGAGCACATAGCTCCTGAGCATATTTCAGTTTAGACTTGACTTCTTCACACCCACTACCAAATCAACTCCACTCTTCTCTATTCTGCCCAAACATTCTCTACTTAGATAAATGATAGATGAGTCTGGAAAAGCAACACAAGGATGACGAGGGTCTAGATGAGTTTTCCAGCCACATTGAAAGAACAGGCTCAATATCTGCTTGTATTGCCCTAAGCTGAAAGCGTATTAGTCAAGGTGGCGTTGTATAAATCAGGCAAATTATTAGTTTTAAAAATGTGGCTGAAGGTATTGACATTTCCTGGATAAAAGTTAAATAGCATTGTGTTTGGCACAACATTCCTAAGTCTTTGTAATGAAACAGGTTTTTTTCCATTCCCTTTTAGAATGGGAGTTTCATTTTTCTTGTTTCTGTGTTGTTTTAGATAGTGATGATGTGTGTGGGTGTGGGTATATTTTAAATTCTTTGGTGCCATCTTGAGTTTATGGTGAAATTTTGTGAGGCTTGACTGTGGGAATCATTCTGTACAAAACAGGGGAAGCATTTCCAGGTTGCCATGTGGGATAAAGGGAATAAAAAATGGAAATCGTGTGGACTCATGAGCTAGAATAAAACTCACAAAAACTTTTATCAAGGTATTAACTTCAGCTTGTGTGTGAATAAATTAATTTTTGCAGAAACCAATGGATGAGCTGGCTATAACCAAGGTATCATGGAAGACAAGAAGAAAGAGGAATTTATAGAAATTTTGAATCCCTTCCCAAAATTTTATATCTTCATAAAATCATGGTTTGGATCAAGTTTAACCTGATAGGTGAGAGCCAAGTGCCCAGCTCACATCTAGTTTATAGAGTGGTACAGCAATTATCACGAAACCAAATTTTGCTAACAGCTTATACACATCTGAGTTAGAGAAAAATGTTCACTCCTCTCTTAATAAGTTGAAATGAAATTACGTGTAGCATAGCACTTGCATGACCTTCTCAGTGAAAGAGAATTTTTCATGTACATATTATATATTTCTGACCAGTATTTCATGCTGAAGTATCTAAAATCCAGTACAGTGTTGTGAATGTAAGCATGATATTAAATTTAGACTCCATGGAGCTTAAAATCGAGATCCTCCAAATGTTAGCTACAAACCTTGGAAAAGTTACTTAATCTTTGGGTGCCTCAGTTTTCTTGTTTGTGGATGGAGATGATATCTACTTCATAGTATCTTGATTAGTTAAATTAGTATAAATGAGTTAATAAGGGCTAAGATTTTAGAAGTGTGACATTTGTCTGTCACAGCACCTGTGAACTCTGCCTGGAGTTCACGTCCCTTGCTTATTTCATAGCCCATTACCTGGCTTCATTCAGGATTCTTTTTTTTAATGACCCAATCTGAAATGCCTTCTTAAACTACACAATCTAAAATTAAAATTTTCCCCTTTCTTTAATTATTTTTCTTTTGTATAAATATCTATTTGGCATTCTTACTAAATTTGGACACATAATCTAGATTAACCATTTATATTTTTTCCTGAGATTTATTGATCGAGACCTGGAGTGAGTTTTGTCTGCTAGAAGAATGTGACTTTAGGACAGCCAGAAGCCAATATGAAGACAAGACCTTTACATAGGAGGATAGAATGAATGAATTCTGTTGATGACTAGAAAGAGAGAGAGAGAGAGACAGGATTGATTCATAGTGGTGTTTCCAATTTCCCAGTTCTAGGGACAAAATCTCTGACTCCTGAAATTTGTCAATTTTTTGAGCTCTTTGTATCTCTTCACATATGTGAGACAAAATATTTACATAGTTTAGATTATTAGGTGAATTTCTTTTTTTTCTTATGACCAAAAAAAAAAAGAAGGAAAAAAAAAACTGTTATCCAATATCGTAATTGAACATATTTGGAAAAGTTTGAGTTTGCAAAATCACAGTTCAAGGCGTTCATAAGTGTCAGAGATCTGCAGGTGGGTGAGGCGCCCTGCGGTTCATGGATGTATTTGATCACAGAACATTTCCTATTATTTAGGAGGAATAAAACCAAAACACTCTGAGTAGAAAACTGATTTGAAGAAACATCTTAGAATTATAAAACAGTTTCCTCATAAGTGACCTCATGCTAATTTCTATCTTCCATTTATATTACAAGGGCTTCTCCTGGGTATGAACACTTCAGCCATATCACACAGTTAACTAACAAATTTGCCATATACTTTCCTATACCTGATCCATTGTACATGCTATTTCCCTGTTTATTCAAGGAAGAGACATCATAAGTAATCTGTTTAAAATCACTTGTCTCTTCTTTGATAAGCAAATTTCCATTCACATTGTTACAACAGAGTTGTTTCCACTTTGTGCAGCCTTTTTTTTTTAATGCTTGGCATTTTGACCTTACACTTCTACTATCTCTGTCAAACTAATTATATATTTGTTTGTCTTTTGACCTAGAGTATAGATGTTTCAATTTCAGGAAAAACATTTTATTCATTTTTGTGTCCTCACTACCATATAACATTGACAATATAGTAGAAGATAAAAACATGTTGATTTGAATGAAAATCACTATCTAATAATTAAAACAGATTAATACATATATATAATGTTCTACAAAATTTGTCAGTCTGTCACTCAACACCTCCATAAATGTTTTTACTCTTGTTTCCTTTTTTAAATTTAACAATGTAGGGTAGAAGGAAAGAAATTGAAATAAAAGATGGTGAACAAAGAATAAGAATGGTGGTTAGTAACTCTTCATTCCACTGAGTCAGGGGTATGAAGTCTCACTTGCACCTCATTGCTACTTTCAAACCATTCACTCTTCCTTCCTCTTAAAATTTCCAGGTTGATTCTCATGTCATCACACTCTATAACACTCTATTGTACCCCACCCGACATTTTCATAATCATATGAAAACCTAAATCACTCCAATCATTCTGTAAATATTTTAACTCCTGACTTACTGTTCTCATTAATACCACTTTTATGATAATTCTGGATGATTTCAGTATGCACATAGGTGAACTCTTCTATAGTCTACCTTCTCAGTTTTAACTTCCAATCTTCTAATAAGCTTCTCCTCTACTGTTACCTGAGGCACAACATCTGTAGAACGAACTTAGATCTTTTCACTACCAACACCTGCAACAAGCATCCTACCTGTCATTTATTTTTTCCCATGATTCCAACAGTCTAATTCCATAGGAATCTAACATGATATCTTTGTAAATTACTCCCCTCATGTAATAACTTTTCTGTTTTACATCTTCTGTAGCTCTTAACTGGTGCTCCATGAGCCTAATTAGATACAGTGTGCTTCCTACATCATACCTGTACCTATTTTACCTGAATGTGGCTGGAGAAAATGTATAATGTTGCTGGCTGGTCTCACTTTAAAATCATAAACATTAACCTCGAATAGATCCTTAGAGCTTCCAAGCAATCAGAACATATTTTCTTAATCTATTTACTCTTCTAGTATCCTAGAAATAATTTGTTTCCCTTTTCCTAAAACCACCAGAAGCTTCTCAATTATCCTTACTCTAGCAGATGAGCACCTTTCTATTTCTCTAAGAAAAGTGGAGCAAATGAAATAATCCAGACCTGCCATCAATACCTGATCCAACGTACCAGCTTCCATCTGCTGTGATGGAGGAAGTGTCCGTGTTCCCACGAAAGCCAAAGTGGGGTGCTTTTTTCACTGATTTCTTGCCTTCAAAAATTCATCATTTAATCAATTACCCCTATATCAGTAAAGGTGCACCAGAGAAACAAAACCTATAAGAAATTTGTTTTAAGAAATTTGTTTATGTGATTGTGGGATCTGGCAAGTCCAAAATTTGTAGGGCAGGCATGCAGACTGAAACCTCAGATAGAAGTTAAACACTGCAGTCTTGAGGCAGCATTTTTTTCTCTGGAAAACACTTTTTGCTCTTAAGATCTAGAACTTATTGGATGAGGTTCACCCACATTATTGAGGTTAATTTCCTTTACGTAAAGTTAAACGACTGTAGATGTTAATCACATCTACAATATACCTTCAGAGGAACACCTGGATTAGTGTTTAATAAGCAAATTGACACATAGAATGACACATAAAACTAACCAAATTGACACATAAAACTAACCACCACAGTCCACCCAATGTAAATTTGACACCCATTCACATCTCCTTAAACCATACTTAATCTCCAAATAAAGATTATAAAAAAGTAATTTTTTATAAATTACTAACATGGTATGACTGTGCACAACCAAAAACTTATTAGCCCCTTCCCCAGGAGAAGATGCAAAGTCCTTGGATGATGTTCACTCTTCTTGATATCCTGTAACTTAAACAGCATGATATAAATTCAACTTATTAATATGTCTTATGTTTTGTGATGAGATAATAAATGGAAGAAAACAAAGATATTTGCTATACATACAGAAAAACATATTCATTAAAAATAAGAAAGAAATACTTGACAATTATAGTTCTCATTTTTGTAACTGATCACGTGACCATAGGTGGTATTTATAACTACCTTATCCAACTACCCATTCCATATTCCCTTTGTGCTCAAATGGTCACATTTCTTTCCCTAAGCCCAAATCATCCCTGAAGGGCCTGGGACAATAGTAGTTTTGTCTGAATTGGGTTGTGGTAGTTTTTCACCGACTTTAGTCATAAGACATAGTAGTACTAACATACTCCTTAAGGGGTCACCTGTATTCTAGATATGTAGAATATGTAGTAGCAATCCAAATTCCCCTTGGAAATCAGGATGACTTATCCAAGACAGAAGAATAACCACTTCTTTTTCTGTTGATTCAGAAACATGAGGAACCCAAAGGGCTGGATGGCAGTATCAACACTTCCAGTTAAATGGAATCATTTTTTATCTTCTGGTGGAAGTATTCATCTGTCAGAACTAATACTTCTAGACCAACAGAGCCAAAGGTCCTGGTGATGGGAAGCAGGAGGGAGGGCTGTGGGAATTTGGAACACTTTATAATGTATTTTATTTGTGCCTTCAGGGCCTGCTTGAGCACAATCTTGTATATACTATTTCTAGTTGATAATTGGTTGCTGATGTACATACTCAGCTTTACGGCTTGGTGGGTTAGAGGACATACAGTTTATGATAGGCAGCTCAGGTGATATGGTAACTTGGTGGTCCATAGTCTAATATTATGTGTCTACTAAATCCCAGTAGTAAGACAAAAGCTGTTTCTCAAAAGGAGAACAGTTATCCACAGAAAATGGCTGAAATATGCTTTGAAATCCTAAAGATCTGTGCTGTGATTCACAAATAGGGGCTTGTCAAATGCTCCAAATGATATATCTCTATCTACCGCTGTCACTTCAAGCACCACTGGATCTGCCAGATTGTATGGCCCATGTGGCAGAGCAGCTTTCATGGCAGCATAGACTTGATGTAGAACCTTCTCTTGTACCAGGCTCCCCTCAAAGCTAGCAGCTTTGGGTCACTTGGTAAATGAAACAGAGTAGTACACCCAAATGAGGAATATGTTGCCTCCAAAAACCAAGAAGCATTGTGTTTCCTTTTTGATGGTAGGAGGGGTCAGATGCAAAAACTTATCCTTCACCTCAGAAGGGTTGTCTGAACACACCCCACACCACTGGACCCCTGGAAATTTCACTGAGGTAGAAGGCTCTTAAATTTGTTAGATTTATTTTCACCCTATGACATGCAAATGTCTTACCAATATTTCTATAGTAGTTTTTACTTCTTACTCACTAGGTCCAATCAACTTAATGTCATCATCATCATGGACTGGTGTGGTGCCTTGTAGAGGTAAAGGCTATCAAGGTCTTTGTGAGCTAAATTATGACATCAGACTGGTGTGTTGATATAACCCTGAAGTAAGTCAGTGAAAGGGTGTCCAGGCTTTGCCAGATAAAGGCAAACTACTTCTTGTGATCCTTACTAACATGTATCGAGAAAAAAGCAATTTGCAGATCTATAGCTGTGTACAAGTACCAGGGTTTGAATTAATCTCTTCAAGCAATGAAACTACATTTACAACAGTAGCTGTAATTGTAGTAACCTCCTTGTTAAGTTTTCAATAATCCACTGTCATTCTCCATGATCTTATTGTTTTCTGCACAGGCCGAACAGGTGAGTTTAATGGGGATGTGGCTGGGGTCACCACTGTTGTTGCATCCTTCAAGTCCTTAATGCTGGCACTAGTCTCTGTAATCCCTCCAGACATATGGAATCGCTTTTTGTTTTCTATTTTCCTAGGTAGACACAGTTCTGGTGATCTCTTTGACCACTAAAGTAGAGGTCTCTGACCTCTAATGATGAATTGACCTTCATATATTCCTATTCTGACTGATGGGCCACAGTGACATTTTGGGTCTTCTGGGATCAGTGTCAGTTCAGAGCCAGTGTCCAGTAACCCCCCACAAAAGTCTGATTATTTCCTTTCCCTAGTAAACAGTCACCCTCTGGGGAAGGCTGGAAGACAGATTAACAGTATAAATTTTTGGTAGTGTAGGTGAGAGGCCTTCTGTGAGACCAAGCCTCTCATTTATTCAAGGGTCCATAGGTCTGTAAACAGGCTCAAATTAGGGAATTGACACTCTGTCTTGGTGATTCAAGTTAGACCTTGGTTCACTTGACCTGCAACTCTTGTGCTAGAAACTTCTTTTGGCTGGAAACTCAAGCAGGAGTTAATACTACAGCCTTGAGGCAAAATTTCTTCTTTTCTAGGAAACCTGGTTTTGCTCTTCAGGCTAGACTGTTTCACTTGAAAAACATGAGCTCACTCTCCAGCCTCATTTGGGTCTTTGTTCAAATATCCCCTTTTCACTGAGGTCTTTAGCAACCTCAGTTACCCAGCATGACTCTCTCTATGTCCTTCCCAGCATTCTTTCTTTCCATAATACTTGTGTCCATTTAACCTACTACATATTTTGCCTTTAATTTTTGAAAGAATCTTGGTGATGATCATGAAATGAAGCAACAAATATACATCAAAAATATTAACAGCTACACTCTAAATCCAAGTGCCTTCTAAATGGCTGTATTATTTGATCCTTATAAAATACTATGAAGACTTATTAGTCCCATCTTACAAATGGAAAAATTCAGATTATATATTAAACCCTCACTGCCATCAAGTAGATTATGACTCTTAACGATGCCATAGGACAAAGTAGAACTGTCTCATAGAGTTTCCAAGCCTTTGGAATTTTTAAGATCTTTATGGAAGCAGATTGCCACGTCTTTCTCTTATGCAGTGGCTTGTGGGTTTCAGCCATCGACCTTTCAGTTAGCAGCTGAGTGCTTTAATCACTGTACCACTGGGTCTCCATAGATTATATACTGATGTTCTCAAATTACTATTTGTACTTATTTGGAATAAAATGAAAAATGAGATTCTCTGATTACATATTTTCTTTCCATTACATCAAATAATTACAAGAAATGGAAGGCATAGATAAAGTTTGAGAGAGCAACAGGTAAGGAGAAAGTGCAATTGACAGAGCTGAAAACAATAATTTAGCTACTGAAAACAGTAATGCTTTTGATTGTGCTCTATGATTACTCTAAAATGCTTTCTTCATAGCAAATGGTTGCAGGATATATGATAGCTCTGATAGCGTATACTTATATGTATATATTTTATTAACATTGTTTAAAGTGTCATGTTTGTCCTCTGAAATATGAAATTGGAAAACTAAAAATATTTCTAATAGACTCTTCGAGTCTATGATTTTGGGATCCTGAAACTACATTAATTCGTCGTTTTTATTTATACAATAATAAAAGTGAAAAAGAAAACATGTAGAAAAAATCATTTGAAAAATAAGAAGCTATGAAAATAAAATGTAACTAACCAAAATAACCAAACCCATTGCTGTCCGGTCAATTCCGGCTCATAGCGACCCTAGACCTCTGTAAACAATTTCATGGAAAAAAGTTTTCATCTGTAGTAATTTACCCATGCACAGAATATTGACTTCTAAATCCAATTAAAATATATCAAGACATTGATATTGACCCACAAAGAAAAAAAATCTTCACATTTTTCTGGGGTTTGTAATGATAATGATTTAGCCATTAAAGTAAAAAAACAAAATGCACTCATGTTGGAATAGATTTATATCCTAACACTAAAGTGTGTAAATGGAGGAAAATAATTATATGGTTATACAGGCAGTCCCTGGGTTATGAATGAGAGCCTTTAAGTTGTCTTTAAGTTGAATTGGTAGGTAAGTCAGAACAGGTGCATATGGTTCTTATTTAGCCTTATTTTAGTACAAGAAAATGCTCAGTCTTTTCCATGACTTAAAAGCTGCAAGTGCAGCAGGTGAAGGTGATTGTGATGAAGAATTTGGTGTGAGTAGGAGTTAGGAGTTAGTTCAATTGTTCCAAAGTGAGGGCAAATTTATATTAAATGGCAAGTAGGAGTTGTCTGTAAGTCTGACCTTTCTAACCCGGGGACCTTCTGTGTATCAGAATGTCCTTCTGTATTTTTTTTGTTGATCCTCTACTTTACCAAGCATGATATCCTTCTCCAGGGACTGGCCCTTCATGACAACATGTCCAAAGTAAGTGAGACAAAGTCTCGCTATCCTCACTTCTAAGGAGCATTCTGGCTGTACTTCTTCCAGGACAGATCTGTTCATTCTTCTGGCAGTCTGTGGTGTAGTCAATATTATATTAGATAAGCTAAACATTGCAACAGATTGATTTTCTTTATTATTCCTTTAATACCGGGAACATCATAATTTAGCCATATATTTTCATTTTAAAAATTCAAATGATTGTAGCCCAATTTAACTAATATGCAAAAAATTTAAAACTATTTCTTATAACAGCACTGTACTATTACATTTCCCTACGAAATGTGTACTGAAATAATTATTCCATCTAGGATGGTGAGATTTCATCTTATATACTTTGGACATGCTGTCAGGAAGGATCAGTCCCTAGAGAAGGGCATCATGCTTAGTAAAGCAGAGGGTCGATGAAAAAGAAGACCCTCAATGAGACGGATTGACACAGTGGCTGCAACAATGGACTCAGGCATAACAATGATCATGAGGATGGTGCAGGATCAGACAATGTTTCATTTTTTGTATGTAGGGTTGCTATCAGCGGGAACTGACTCTGTGGTACCTAACAACAACAATAGTATTGAAAATGATAGTAACACTACTAGTAGTGATTATCATGATAAGAACAGCTTAATTTTCAAGCACCAACTACTTGCAGGAAACGTTGGTGGTATAGTGGTTAAGAGCTAGGGCTGCTAACCAAAAGGTCGGCAGTTAGAATCCACCATGTACTCCTTGGAAACCTTATAGGGCAGCTCTACTCTGTCTTTTAGGGTCGCTATGAGTCATAAAAAAAAAAAAAAAAAAATTTATGAGTGTGAATTGACTCGATGGCTATGGGTAACTAAAAAAAAAAAATTGCCATTGAGTCAATTCTGACTCTTAGCGACCTTATAGGACAGAGTGGAACTGTCCCATAAAGTGTCCAAGGAGCGCCTGGTGGATTTGAACTGCCGACCTTCTGGTTGGCAGCCATAGCTCTTAACCACAACACCACTAGGGTTTCCAAATGGGTAAGTACTTGTAAGGAATTATCTGAAATGATCTAAACAATTTAGTTTATATAATACTTTGTCTACATTTTACAGATGATAAAAAAAGAAACAAAATGAGTAAATTTATGAAGAAAACACTAATAATAAGTGATAAATTGAAAATGCAAACCTAATTTACATTTTGAGTCTTGGTGTAACCATTCACAAGTGGTGAGACTTCTACAAGTGACTAATTCTCAGCTTTACAAGAAGCCCTGGTGGTTAAAATGCTTGGCTGCAAACCGAAACACCTGTGTGTCAATCTGCGTCTGTGAAGATTTACATCATTGGAAACCCTATGGGGCAGTTCCACTCTGTCCTATAGAAAACAAAACCCATTGCCTTTTTTTACCCTACATTTATCTCACAGTCAGTCATATACTTTAGATCCCATAGACTACATGTTCTTCACTAAACAAATCAGTGAATTCCATGGTGCTGCCCACATGCATAAGCACATGAAACAAACTAGGCAAGAAGTACATTTTTAGGATCTTGCTTGGCTTTAAGGTAGACGGAGTCTCTCAGTGAGGTTGTTTAAATCTGAAGCTACAAGATCACTCTGCAACTCCAAAAAACTTTCTCCCTGATCATAGGGCCACGCTGAGGAAGCAGAGCTAATATATGGATCCTACAGTCATTCAGTACATTTTCTTTTCTGCTGTCCCTTGAATGAGCATTAATTTCCAATTTATGTTTAAATCTAAGTGGGTTGAGAATTATTAAATTTCAGTTGCTAGATTCTTAGTGATACATTGTATATGGAAATTTACTCACTATATTGAACAAATTTAATGGCAAAAGTAATTATTATATTGAAAATCTGAGATGGTCTTATATATGTATACTGAATTAACTCTTGTATTATGGCATACAGTCTATCTTTGTATGACAGCAAGTAAAGAGTAAATAAATAATAATGCTGTCTAACATATGCTTTTGAATGGACAGATATGTCTATTTGAAATGACTATTGAAAAATAGAAATATCAAACCATAGAAATTGACTGCATATAAACTCATTTATTTTTTATCTTTCTGTATGTACCAAAAGAAAACCCAAACCCGTTGCCATCGAGTCAATTCCAACTCATAGTGACCATATAGGACAGAGTAGAGCTGCCCCATAGTGTTTTCAAGAAGTAGCTGGCAGATTCAAACTGCTGACTTTCTGGTTAGCAGCCTAGCTCTTAACCACTAGCCACCAGGGGGCCGCTATCTTATCAAGTTGTGTGATTATGTGGAATGCGTTACTTATTCGCATGCTTTATTATCATAAACATTAATGCAATCACCTATCTATGCTTTTAAATATGTTCAAATATGCACAGTTCAATTTTCAGCTGAGATAGCCTGAGATTCATATATGGTACTAACCCCACTGCTGGACAGTCTATTATTAGTTTCCTTTCTGTATGTGTTTCAGGGTTACAATCATTGAGAACTGCATTGTTCTCATTTATGTTAAGGATTGTAAGAATATTGTACCCTGCTCATATAAATTGCATATTATTGAGCAGTTATTCTGAGTTCTTTCCTTTATTGTTTTCGGGATGGGGAAGAATTCACGAGGCTTCGTCTGCACTACCCTCTATGTTTTGTGAACCATATTAAAGACCCATATTACACACGTTAAATGGAGTTGTTTGGAAAACATGGTATATTGTGTGGATTTGTAATAAGAGTGCAGAGTGATGTTTACTGGTCATGTGGAATATACACTTAAAGTACTAAAACACTAAGGTATAATTTAGTAAACGCCAGTCAGTCCTTCCTTTACATGAATAGTGTGGACTGGAAAAATGACTGTGCAAGCTGAAACTTCACAAAATGATCTTAATAACCAAAGGGAACAATTACGTTTTTTTTTTTTTTTTGTCTTTAAAACTTTTTGTCACAATATTAAAATTTTCTTATTTTTGACTATAAGTGTATAAGGAAATTAAAAAATGGAAAACTAGACTTTAGTATACAGTCATTTAAAACATTAGAAACTTTGTAAAAACGTTATCAAGTGTACTTCGAGCTGTGCTTGCTGCCTTCTTCTCATAACCTACATTACTGAGAGAATATCTTTTCCATACCATGGTGAATTGTCATACTACTTTCTAAATTTGAATCAGCTTCCTATACTTTATCCTTTGTGCTTTCAATATTGTGAAATATATGCAAGAGTTCCTTTAGTATGTAGTTTTTATGGTGTCACTTCCTTTGGAACATCTCCATTCTTTTCATCCCAGCCACTTACCACATTTATATTGAAAACTTCACTTTTACTCAGCTCCTCTGGCTGCATATCTTGAGTCTCTTGAACTACACAGTGTCAACATTCCCATGGCCAGCTACTACTTCTGTAGCTCCGTTGATGTTCAATTTAATTTCACTTGGAGTATTATCTTTTCATTTCCCTCCTACACTTTCATCATTTTGGCCACTTCCCTCTTTTCATTATCCATTTTGGTAAAATGTTAAGTGGGTTTATCACTGAGAGACCAGGAGACAACACGAATACATGCTTTGTTGTCTGTGTGTAAACTGAATAACAGAGGCACTTTGATCAATCATCAGTGGACTTTGGAAGTGATATATATCACTGTTTTTTTTTCCTTACGCTAAGGAAAACTTTTATAAAAGCATAGATTATCAGTTATTTAAAAATAGACGGGTAAAGACAAACATACAAAGGCAGTATCATACAACTGATTTCTTAGCTCAGTACTTTTGAAATACAAAACAATGATCATTACTCCCCCAAAAGTCATTTTATTAAAACAAATTGATTTTTGAGTTGTTCTAGAACTCTTTTCACTAAATTTTGTTTTGTTTATAAATATTACTGAGTTTTTCAGTTTCATCCCGTAACAAAACTTTTTTTTTTGTTTGTTTTTTTGGAGATGTTCACTTCTCAAAGTAATATATAGTTATTTGTCACAATTAAAGTCAGCAACTATAGAAAGCTTGACCAAGTCACAAGAATTTCAATATGGTTGCTGCTTTGGAAGTAGTTACCGTTTGGGGTTATCTATACTAAGATCCATGTTATTGGAAGACAAAGATATTAATGGGCAAAATATGGAGGTTGAAAGTAGGGAGACTAAGAATAAATGATGTTATCTTTTACTGCAGGCCAGCTATAAAAGGCTCCATAATTTTCTTTGGTACTAATACTAGAGAAGCAGTTTCTGCCAGACCCCAGGTCAGCTATATATAGCGTATATACCTATAATTATTTATGGACTGAAGAGCTAGCAGTGAAGTTTGTATTTTATAGAATTCGTCACAGTTAATATATTTTGGTAACTGAAGTTTTGAACCATGGTGTTGAAGGATAGAAGTTATTTAACTAAACCCTGGTACTCATACTTCATGCATATTGGAACTGAGTAAAGTAATGAATGCTTGTAATTAGATTTTAATTATGAACCCACATTTCACTTTCACACAAAAAATAATTTGGTAGCATAAATAACATGTATTCAAAAAAAACAAAAGAAACAAAACAAAACAAAAAAGCACAAACCCCACATAAGTCAATAAATAGTGCTAAGCGTGTGTGTGTGTGTGTGTGCACGCATGTATGAACTGCCATAATTCCAATGGTTTCTTAAAATGTGAAGAATCAGTTTGTAGTAATATTTGGTTTAGGATATATATATTTAGGAATTTGATGTTAACTTGTACCCACTACAGAAAGCTGAAAAACATATGGTGTAGAAACACCACTTGGCAATTATGAACACTGCTTGGGAATGTAAGTCTGTTTAAGGAGATAGGGCATGACAATCAGTGAGACATTTGAAATTGCATTAGAAAATAATGTGTGCCTGAGAATCACAAATAATCCCCAGTGCTAAATATTTTGCAAGTTATTGTTTTTGCCTACTTTCTTTGAAAGATCTTTCCCTATTAAATCAAAACAATAACATTTTCATTTTAATAGCATAACATGTTTCAGTAAAATATATGTCAATGGCTTAAATAATGGGAAACGGCAAAGGATAGAATACTCGAGAGATTTTTATATTAGAAATAGTTTTATGTTAATTTATAAGTTGTAATAAATTAAAAGTAAGCACTGAAATATAGAGTAGACTCTAAAGAATAACACAGTTATAGATAAAAATTCAGATGAGAAGAAATAGAATAAAAAAATTACTCAATCTAAAATAAGCCTAGAAAAAGTATGGCAGGTATAATGAAAAGAGGAGAGGATAGAAAACAAATAAAATGGCAGTGACCTCAACCATACCAGTAGCTACCAATATAGAAAGGCTAATAATTCTAGTTTAAAATTAGAGGTATAATTGTATCAATAAATAAAGATGCAATTGTATGTTCTTTGTGAGAGAGATGAATTCTAAATATAAAGACACAATCAAAATGCTATAATGAGATTAAAAAAAAAAAATTATCATAGAGTTGATTCTGACTCACAGAGACCCTACAGGACAGAGTAGAACTGCTCTGTAAAGTTTCCAAGGAGCGCCTGGAGGATTCAAACTGCCGACCTTTTGGTTAGCAGCTGTAGTACTTAACTTCTGTGCCACCAGGGTTTCCTATAATGAGATATACCATAAAAATCCTAATGATAAGAAGCGAACATGATATCTTAATATGACATAGATATGACTTCAAAACAGAGGACTAACAACAACAACAAAAACAAAACACTGTAAAAATCACAAGATGTATGTACACCTCATATAGAACTGAACATACACACCACAACATAATGATTCTAAATATGCATATAATTAATAATAGAAACAGAACTTATAAAGAGAAAAAATAGACAAATTCACAATGGTAGTTTGAAGCTTAATACTTCTGTCTCATTAATTTCAAAAACAAGTAGACAGAAAAAAAAAACAATAAAATTTGTTGCCATCAAATCGATTTTCACTCATAGTGACCGTATAGGACAGAGTAGAACTGCCTTATAGGGTTTCGAAGGAATGCCTGGTGAATTCAAACTGCCAACCTTTGGTTATCAACTGTAGCTCTTAACCATCACACCAGGATATATACACTATTAGAGCAACATAATGAACCAAGTGGACCTAATAGAAATATGTAGCACAAGACACCCAACAGATGGAGAACATCATTTTAAAGCCAATGAAGTTTCTATAATATAGAGTATATGCTGATTCATAATAAAAGCTTCAATATATTTCAAAAGTTGAAACTTTTCTGAGTATGCACTCTGATAATAACATGATTATATTAAAAATAATTAATAAAAAAACCATATAGACAATCCCCAGTTATTTTCAAATTAATTAACATACTTCTAAATAACCTATTAGTCAGTGAAGAATTCTAAAGGGAAAACAGAAAAGCATTTTGAACTGTAGACTAATGAAAACACAACATACCAAACTTTGTGGGATGCAGCTAAAGCAACACTATGAGGAAAATGTTTAAAAGTATTTATATTGGAGAAAAAGTAAGATCTAAATATGAATGCTTCAAGCTTTCATTTGTAGAATATAGCAAAAAGGAGGAAAGTAAACTGAAAGTAAATTGAAGAAAGGAGTAAAAGAGCACATACTGTATCATTATGTTTTTATGACATTTTAGAACTTGTAAAACTAAGCTATAGATATAGAAATCAGAACGGTGATGGCCTCTGTGGGAGACAGAGGTAGATGGACTTTAAAGGAGCATGAGGGAGGATTCTAGGGTAATGACAATGCTCCACAGTTTGGTTAAGGTGTTTATTACATGAATGTACAGATTGTTCAAAACTCAGTGAACTGTCCACTTAAGATCTATGTATTTTCTGTATGTAATTGTACCTTAATGAAAAATGGACCACAATAAAAATGAAACACAATATTTATAAATATGTAACAATATACAAAAATCAAAAGTTTCAGAAATATAATACTCTAATAATTATATCTATCTATCTATCATCCATCTATCATCCGTCTATCATCTATCTATCTATCTATCTATCTATCTATCTATCTATCTATCTATCTATCTATCTATCTATCTATCTATCTATCTGTCTATCATCTATCTATCATCTATCTATCTATCTATCTAATCTATCATCTATCTACCTATCTACCTACCTGCCTGTCTGTCTGTCTGTCTGTCTATCTATCTAATCAGAAACCTTGGTGACATAGTGGTTAAGTGCTATGATTGCTAACCAAAAGGTCAACAGTTCAAATCCACCAGGTGCTCCTTGGAAACTCTATGGGGCAGTTCTACTCTGTCCTATAGTTTTGCTATGAGTTGGAATCGATTTGGCAGCAACGGGTTTGGTTTTTGGTTTTATATATATATATATATATACACACACACATATATGTCTATTCTACTATTTTACGTTTAGTTGGTATAGGTGATGTTGGGGGGACTGCCCCAGCCAGGAAGGACCCTCACTGTGCATCCTGGCAGATAATCTGAAGAACTGACACATAGCCCTTTCCAGATTCATACGTTTATTCAGGGAGACTTACTTACACGGGCAAGCAGCTGCTTTCTCCAGTGGCGGCCTGCTGGAGTATTTTCTGCAACCACCTAGCAAGGGACCCAAGCTTATATACCATTCTAGTTGGGACCAAGGCTCATTGTTTTCTCCCACGTCCTTGGGCAGTCAGTGTTCCCAGGGACTTCACGTCCAGGCCCAGATGTTTTCCTTCTTGTTGCTAAGGCATTCTTCAGCCTTGGCTGCTGGCCTAGTCATGCCCCTCCTGGCCTTGTACCTTAGCCCAAGTCCATCCTGAATTCCCCAGCATGCTTCAGGGAAGAGCAAAGCTGATTCCATTAGGGAGGGAATGCATATAGCTGAATAGCATTACCCTACAGGTGATCACAAATTTCATTATTGATTTTATCACCTGAGGGTCACTGCTTGCTGCTTGAAATACAGTGCCTTAGCTTCCAGATTGCATTTTTACATGCATTCTTTATTTTTATGGTAAGACTCAATATGATCATTGAATATGCAGAAAGTAAGATTTGACACTTCGGTTTGTTTCTATATTTGAAACAAGGACAAAGTGCAAAAGAAAGTCTTTTTAATGCATGCATTACTAATTCATTCAGTGTCTGTGACCTCTCCCTTGAAAAAGAAACTTATTAAAGAAATCTAAATTTATTCTTTACCCAGCAGCTGTAATATGATGGACTAAAATGGAACCAGCGTTGTTTATCTGAAATACAATCCTCACAGCTGGCAAGTGTCAGAACATTATCTCTCAAAACTGGTATGCGATCTGGAGCAATTCTCTCTAAAACAGCACAAAATCAGTATCTATTGAATTCTCCTTGTAACTTTCATTTGTTTTATCTGATTTTTAAAAACTTGGTTGAAGATCACATGCATGAGTGCATATGCACACACAGATACATGCCCAAATGCTTTTACATACAGACTTGGTAGCTGTGTATGTCAAGAAGTGAAGCTGGGTGATTTTCAGGTATGGTGAGGAAATGTATGTCGTATATTTTAACTATGGGTGAAGAAAGATGTGGGATGTGGTAAAACCACCATATCCAGTTAAATTATTTTGAAGATGTAGTTTCTGCTTCACATTTAAGTGTGCATGTATATTGGGGTGGTGCAGATGTCAGGGTGAATGTGTGTAAAACTGTGTGGTGAGAAATAACTAGAAGTTTGTTTTTAAAAGACACTCGTCTTCTCTGCTTGTAAAGACAGCAATAAAATAAATGAACCTGTGTCAGCTGCTAACCAAAAGGTCAGCAGTTCTAATCCACCAGCCACTCCTTGGAAATGCTGTGAGGCAGGTCAACTCTGTTCTATAGGGTTGCTATCAGCCTTGAGTTTGGCTTTGGTTACAGGTGTTGGCACTAGGTCTTTTTGTTTAGATCAGCATGAGGGTGGGGCGGGGGGGGGGCGCTGAAAGGAACTCAAACTCATTTGTCTCTTTTACATTGGAAAACTCAGAGTATCATTTCTGTAAGAAAAAAAAAAACTATGTTCACAAAATGGAATTGAGGTTCCCTCAAAAAGCGAAGAATTGGGCTGAATTTGAGGAAGGGTTTGGGTAAGTTTTGAGCTAGAAAGATTTTGAAATACACGTGGTGTCCATGCTTAAGGCTTTGGAAAGATAAATGGGTGACAAGCACCTTAAAAAAAATTTTTTCTCCAGGTGTTTGTTATGAGTGTGCAGCACCTGTGGCATTTTTCCGAAGACTGTTATAAAGAATTAAATGGCTTTACCATTCCTTTCAGGTGTTCATGTGAATTCAACAACATGCTGAAATAGCCATAAAGAGACCATCTTTTATTCAGTACCTTAATAAATAAATTTAGAACTTATATCTTTTACAAACATGCATTCCAATTATTTTATGTTTACAAGATTAAAGTAGCTCCCTACTAAAGATACTGCTGAGCACCATCCGTTGACCTAAATCTGCTCCCGTTTCTATGGCAGTCCTACCAGGTACCAGGCATATATCAACACTCACACTTCTCCTTTAGCCTTCTATATCCAGAAGTGCACAAGGGGTAAGGTAACTCATATCAGAATAAGGAAGCAGAAGCCAGTCCCTGTGCATACTTTTTGCTCTCAGTGAGAACAACAATTTAATTAATCAGATGGATGAACAAAAACTCATGTCACGCCCAGTTGTAGCACTTCATTATCTGCCCTTCCCAATGTGAAAGCCTTCTGCCTTGTTTGTTCTCTTAATTTTCAAAATTGAACTACTGCCTAGGATGCCTTGCTTTTTATCTTCTCTCATTAGTTTGGAACTCTGGAGGCCAACAATTACCTCAATAGTATCCAAGGTTACTATTTGTTTTTACACAGTATTCATTTGGCCACTTGGTCATTTCCATTGGGATCAACTGTGCTGAGTACCATATTCCTGTTAGATCACTGCATAATCCTGGGTTTTCGAAGGCCTTTTTTAGTGGTTCATTGGCCCCAAAATGGCTTGACCCTGAATTCATTAGTAAACATCTTCTCAAACAGTATACATTTACCATCTGAGATAGTATTTACATTATTAATTCTTTATCTGGTGACAGCACATATGAGAACTTCAGAATGTTGACCTCTGAATAATCAGGGCATAGAATAATTTTACCTGCGTTAATGGCTGTTATGCTTATGCTTAAAATGGAAATTAAATGAAAGGAAACTTTTCTTTGGATCTGAATGTACCCGTTAAGGCCCATATTACTATGAAATGATGAAAATATTTTTTAAACCTAGTTGTTTATTTCATTACTGTATAATTGATTTTACTGTTTTATATTCAATTTAGTGATCATATAGAAGAAAAATAATGGCATTCCTAACTTGGAATTTTATTGGATTTATCCCTAAATCCAATTGATAAAAAGTACATTTATTATAAACTCTGTAGTAAGTTTGCTATTGAAAATCATTTCTCTGGCTTGAAGACAAAATTAGAAGCAAGAAGATGGATGCTATACTCAGTAACTGTCCACTTTTAGTATAATAGAAAGAATAATAAGGGTCTTTCAAATTTTTGCAGTAGAAAAACTATAGTTTCAAAGCTAAAACCAGCATTTCCTGGAGGTCTTACCTAAATGCGATGACAAAAACTAAAATTTGATGTCCCAAAAATCTATTCAAACAGCCCTGTCTCTCCATCCCCCTGGCATGACTGTCATTAAAGCCCTCAAATTTTCTATCCTGAATTATCACAATAGCCTTTTGAGTGTTTCCTTTTCCACTAATTCCTGACTATTTCATATTCACCCTCTACACTGATGCCATGTGATTTATCTAACGTATAATCTGATTAGGTCATTCCCAGACTATCAACCATTTTATGACCTTCAGTGCCCTCAGTATAAAATTTCATACTCCTTTACAAGATGCCTAAATTTCTAATTCTGGTTGCTTATCCTTTATTTGTTAATTCCAGACCTTTCTTGTATACTCAGATTTGTGTTTCTGAGCTGTAACTCTGCAAATAATACCTTCCAGTTTCCCTGGCCAGCTGGCTTCTGTTAGGTTCTACTGGAGATGCTAGGGGAAGACTGGAAAGTGAGAAGAGCAAAGAAGAGAGTTTCTTCTGGTTTTCAGTTCTCTCCCAGTATGCCTTCAGTGCTAATGTACATTTGGGCTGAACTTCTAGTGGTATTTGAGCACCAGCATCCCTGCACTCAATCAGAGGCACCAAGAGCTAACACAGCCATGCCCTATCGGCAGGCGCAATCCCAGCCACACTACTCTCCCACACCTCTGGGAAACAAATCTTGGCTTGTTCGAGCCTGTAATGAGCTGCTGTTCACAGAGCAGTGTGAACTTCCTCCAGTCATGCCTCTTTTCTGTGGTCTAAGCAATTGCTTTAGAGGCCTGTTGTTAGGTGTCCTCGAGTCAATTTCGGTTCCTAGTGACCCTATGCACAACACAAGGAACCTCTGCCTGGTCCTACACCATCCTCCCAATTGTTGCTGTGTTGTTGCCGCTGTGTCAGTCCATCTCATTGAGGGTCTTCCTCTTTTTCACTGACCCTCTACTTTACCAAGCATGATGTCCTTCTCCAAGGATTGATTCCTCCTGATAATATGTCCAAAGTACATGAGACATAGTCTCGCTATCCTTGCTTCTAAGGAGCAGCCTGTTTGTACTTCTTCCATGAAAGATTTGTTCATTCTTTTGGCAGTCCATGCTACATTCAATATTCTACTCCAACAATACAATTCAAAGGTGTCAATTCTTCGGTCTTCCTTATTCATTGTTCAGCTATCGCATGCATATGAGCCAATTGAAAACACCATGGCTTCGGTCAGGTACACCTTAGTCTTCAGGGTGACATCTTTGCTTTTCAACAGTTTAAAGAGATCTTTTGCAGCAGATTTGCCCAATCAATGCGTCTTTCTATTTCTTGACTGCTGCTTCTGTGGTTGTTGATTGTGGGTCCAACTAAAATGAAATCCTTGACAACTTCAATCTTTACCCCGTTTATCATGATGACGGTTATCGGTCCAGTTGTGAAGATTTTTGTTTTCTTTATGTTGAGGTGTAATCCATACTGAAGGGTGTGGTCTTTGATCTTCATCAGTAAGTGCTTCAAGTCCTCTTTACTTTCAGCAAGCAAGATTGTATCATCTGCATAACGCAGATTGTTAATGAGTCTTCCTCCAATCCTGATGCCACATTCTTCTTCATATAGTGCAGCTTCTCGGATTATTTGCTCAGCGTACAGATTGAATAGGTATGGTGAAAGGATAAAACCCTGATACACACCTTTCCTGACTTTGAACCATGCATATCCCCTTGTTCTGTTCAAATGACTGCCTCTTGATTCTTCATGACCACAATTAAGTGTTTGGGAATCCCCATTCCCTGCAATGTTATCCATAATTTGGTATGATCCACACAGTCGAATGCCTTTGCCTAGTCAATAAAATGCAGGTAAATATCTTTCTGATGGTCTCTACTTGCAGGTAAATATCTTTCTGATGGTCTCTACTTTCTGCCAGGATCCAACTAACATCACCAATGATATCCCTAGTTCAATGGCCTATTCTAAATCCAGCTTGAATTTCTGGCAGTTCCCTGTCGATACGCTGCTGCATCCGCTTTTGAAAGATCTTCAGCAAAATTTTGCTTAAGGTAATATTAATGATATTATTCAATAATGTCCACATTCGGTTGGATCACCTTTCTTGGGAATAGGAATAAATATGAATCTCTTCTAGTTGGTTGGCCATTTACCAGTCTTCCAAATTTCTTGGCATAGATGAGTGCTGCATCTATTTGTTGAAACATCGCAAGTGGTTTTCCATCAATTCTTAGAGCCTTGTTCTTTGCCAATGCCTTCAGTGCAGCTTGGACTTCTTCCTTCAGTACCATCAGTTCCTGATCACATGTTACTTCCTGAAATGGTTGAACTTCAGTCAAATCTTTTTGGTATAGTGACTCTGTGGATTCCTTCCATCTTCTTTGGTAATTCCTGCGTCATTTAATATTTTCCCTGTAGAATCCTTCACTATTACAAGTCGAGGCTTGAATTTTTTCTTCTGTTCACTCAGCTTGAGAAATGCTGAGTGTGTTCTTTCCTTTTGGTTTTCCATTTCCAGGTCTTCGTACACATCATTATAGTATTTTACTTTGTATTCTTGAGCTGCCCTTTGAAATCTTCTGTTCAACTCTTTTACTTCATCATTTTTTTCCTTTTGCTTTAGCTACTGGACGTTCAAGAGCAAGTTTCAGTGTCTCTTCTGATATCCATTTAGGTCTTTTCTTTGTCTCCTGTCTTTTTAATGACCCCTTGCTTTTTTTCCTGTGAGATGTCCTTGATGTCATTCCACAACTCATCTGGTCTTTGGTCATTAGTGTTCAACTCATCAAATCTTTTCTGGAAATAGTCTCTAAATTCAGGAAGCATATACTCAAGGTCGTATTTTGGGTCTCATGGACTTGTTCTAATTTTCTTCAGTTTCAATTTGAACTTGCGTATGTGTAATTGATGGTCTGATCGCAGTCGGCCCCTGACCTTGTTCTGACTAATGGTATTGAGCTTTTCCATCATCTCTTTCCACAGATGTCATCGATTTGTTTCCTGTGGATTCCATCTGGTGAGGTCCATGTGTATAGTAGCCGTTTGTGTTGGTGAAAAAAGGTATTTGCAATGAAGTCATTGGTCTTAAAAATTCAATCACATGACCTCTGACATCGTTTCTATCACCATGGCCATATTTTCCAACTACCGATCCTTCTTTTTTGTTTCCAACTTTTGAATTCCAATCGCCAATAATTACCAGTGCATCCTGATTGCATATTGATCAATTTCAGACGGCAGAAGTTTGTAAAATCTTCAATTTCTTCGTCTTTGGATTTAAAATTTTAATAATAGTTGTATTAACTTCTCTTCCTTGTAGGTGTATGGATATTATCCTATCACTGACAGCATTGTACTTCAGGATAGATCTTAAAATGTTCTATATGACAATGAATGCAATGTCATTCCTCTGCAAGCTGTCATTCCTGGCATAGTAGGCCATATTACTGTCCTATTCAAAGTGACCAATACTAGCCCATTTCAGCTTACTATGCCTAGGATATCGATCTTTAAGTGGTCCATTTCATTTTTGACTATTTCCAATTTTCCTAGATTCATACTTCATACATTCCAAGTTCTGATTATTAATGGATGTTTGCAGCTGTTTCTTTTCATTTTGAATCACACCACATCGGCAAATGAAGGTCCTGAAAGCTCGACTCCATTCATATCATTAAGGTCGACTCTACTTTGCCGAGGCAGCTCTTCCCCGGTTGTATTTTGAGTGCTTTCCAACCTGAGGGGTTCATCTTCAGGCACTGTATCAGACAGTGTTCTGCTGCTATTCATAAGGTTTTCACTGGCTAATTCTTTTCAGAAGTAGACTGTGAGTTCCTTCTTCCTGGTCTGTCTTAGTCTGGAAGCTCAGCGGAAACATGTCTGCCATGGGTGACCCCGCTGGTCTTTGAATACCGGTGGCGTAGCTCCCAGCATCACAACAACACAGAAACCCCCGCGGTAGGACAAACTGACAAATGCATGGGGGTACAGGTCTGAGCACGCCAAAAAAGCCCCCACAGTACAATAAACTGACAGATACATGAGGGTAGAGGTCTGAGCACTCCAAAAAACCAAACCCATTGCTGTCGAGTCTATACTGACTCATAGCACTAGCAGTATAGAATTCCCTCCTGCAGTGTCCAAGCCCCCACCTCACTGAACCTCTCCTTTGAGCCACTAGGTTCTTTTAATGACACCTCTTTCCTTTTGTTCCCTACACTTGGAGTTTCCACTGATTCCTGTAGTTATTATTTATGGATAACTGCAGGGACACCTCTTTGCTCTTTCAGTTGTCCAATACATGTTTAACCAATTCTGTGTATTACACTACCTCTGCTTTAAATACGTTTAAGGAGCTCTGGTGGTGCAGTGATTAAAGTGCTTGGCTGCTAACCAAAAGGTTGGCTGTTTGAAACTGCCAGCTGCTCCATGGGAGAAAGATGTGACAGTCTGCTTCTGTAACGATTTATAGCCTTGGAAACCCTATGGGGAAGTTCTGCTCTGCCCTATCGGATTGCTATGAGTTGGAATTGACTCAATGGCAGTGGTTTTGGGTTTTAAATATACATATGCTGTGATATGCTGGTAAATTTTTTAAAAAAACTGGCTCTCTGTTTGGGTATGGAAAGGAAATAATGATTTGCAGCAGTTACTCATTTCTGTGGAATAAATACTTCATCATAGCTGATTTCAAACTACCAGTGAACGTGGAGTTAGGACAATAAGCTCACAACTGACTTGTCATTATGTTCCCACCACACTACTGGGTATCTGTTTCCTGTCATGAATCTGAATGAAATGATAATGGAAACAATTGGATGTCAGGAAATAGGGCCTCAAAAATGAGATTCCGGGGTTGAGTCATTGGCCTTGGTGCCATATTGAATTTCTTTACAATGGAAAATGGTCTGGTTGGACTTTGGTGGGACCCCTGGTGGTGCAGTGGTTAAGCGATCTGCTACTAACCAGTAGGTTGGCAGTTCAAACCCACCAACCTTTCTATGGAAGAAAGATGTGGCAGTCTGTTTCCATGAATATTTCAGCATTAGAAATCCTACGGAGAGTTCTACTGTGTCCTATAGAGTTGCTTTGAGTTGGAATTGACTCAATGGCAATGGATTTGGTTTTGGTTTAGGGAACTCTGACATGCTGTGGAGTCTGGACTAGTTATACTGTTATCACTATTATCATGCTTAGGATTAAGTGCCTAAGGAAGATAAAGATTTGGAGAAACAAGTGGCTACTCTACATGACCATCAGTAAAATGACTACAACTATTAGTGAGTTACAGTGGTTATTTGTGACAGAACTGGAGAGATTACAGAATGAAAATGGCAAGATCAGGAAATAAAACTAACAGCTCTAATCACAGTGAGAGAATCGGAGTTCTTCTGTGGCAGACCTCTTGTAGTTATAAAGCAGATATAACTGAAAATCATACCAAAATGTAATTGAGCATGTTTCAGAATTACAGTATATGCTGAATTCAAAATTTATTGAGTAGCTAATGTTGTTTTTAATGTAAAAACTAGAGCCTTTTTGAGGAAGGAGTGAGCTGGTGCTTGACTGGGAACAGACTCAAATGAAATTGAGAATCTTGATTCCCTGGAGACATCCTGAGCCTCCACTGTCAGTGGAAGCAAGCCTTTCCCCACCTTCAGTATATTACTCTTACTTTGCTTAAAGATATTGTAATAATTTGCCCTTAGGAAGTACCTTGAAAAAAAAAAGGAATGTTTATTTTTCCAAAGATCCACTCCTACTATAGCTTATTGCTTCTAAACCTGTAACTGTTGTTGTTGTGTGCCATCGAGTGGATTCTGACTCATAGCAACCCTATAGGGCACAGTAGAACTGCCTCATACAGTTTCCTAAGCTGTAATCTTTACAGGCGTAGATAGCCAAGTCTTTTTCTCCTACAGACTAGATGGTGACTTCTAACCGTGACCTTTTGGTTAACAGTCGAGTGCATAACGATTGCACCACCAAGGCTCCTAAACCTATACTAAGAGTTATATAACCATATGCTGTTGCTATTGTTGTTGGATGCTGTCAAGTTGGTTCCAGCTCGTAACGACTCTATAAAACTGAATGGAACACCGCCCGTTTCTGCATCACCCTACCATCCTCACAATCGTTGTTATGCTTGAGCCTATTGTTGCAGCAACTGTCAGTCCATCTTGTTGAGGGTCTTCCTCTTTGTCACCGATCCTCTGCTTTACCAAGCATGATGTCCTTTTCCAGGGACCAGTCCCTCCTGATAACATCACTAAAATAGGTTAGACAAAGTCTCACCATTGTCACTTCTAAGGAGCATTATAGCTGCACTTCTTCCAAGACAGACTTGTTCTTTTTTCTGGCAGTCCATGGTATATTAAATATTCTTCACCAACACCATAATTCAAATACATCACTTCTTCAGTCTTCCTTACTCATTGTTCAGCTTTCACATGCATAAGAGGCGACTAAAAATACCATGGCTTGGGTCACGCACTCAAAGTGCGTGCCCTCAAAGTGACATCTTCAACATTTGAAAGAGGTATTTTGCAGCAGATTTGCCCAATGCAATACATCATTTGATCTCTCAACTGCGGTTTCCATGGGTGTTCATTATAGATCCGAATAAAATGAAATCCTTGACTTCAGTCTTTTCTCTGTGTGTCATGATGTTGCTTATTGGTCCAGTTGTTTCTTCATCTCATTTACAAAGTAATTCATAAAGGTTTTGATTGAGATATTGAGCAAGAAAAGTCTTGCAACAGCTCCTGGGTAGAATGTAAGCTTTTCTTTTCTACTGGTCTTTATAACCCAGCAAGCAAATCTGATTGTACTTTATAATCTGGTTCAAATATTAAGCCTTTAAAAAACCTCAAGAGGAGATTCACAGAATAGATCCCCAGGTAACTGGCTCCTGTATAAAACAATAATGTGGAATATGTACTCAAGGAAATGTATAGGATATAAACACTGTGATGATATCTTTGTGGTTCACTCCTTCATTTCATTTTAGTTTGTCCAAATACTCTTTCCTTGAAGAGACCATTCTTGACCGGTTCATGGAAAATATCACTACCCCACTACTTTCTTCTTTAGCCTGTATTAGTTTATTTGTATCAATCATCCCATTACAAATTTATTATTTTCATTATTTATTTCTGATATTCTTCTACCAAATATGAATTTTACAGCAACATTGTGGCTCTGTTATTAGCACTTGGAAGAGTTCCTGGCTCAAAAACTATTGGTAGAATGAATTTAAAGGAGAAAAAGATCATTAAGGAGCTGAATAGTCAGGGATATGATTCCTTATTCTTTTACCAATTAACCATTAGCTCATTGGCATGCTCTATCATTTCACTGTGTTTCAGTTTTATCATGTGCAAAATGGAGGTAATAAAAGTATCTTCCCAGAAGGGTAATTTGATTGTATAAAGTGACATAGTTTATAGCAAAATGCTTATACAATTTTTTTTGTTTACTTTTTGACTCTGGCATAATTCTTGTCATTGTACACACATTGACAATTCTAGCATCGTGTGCCAGTGCTAATTTGCATGTTTGTTCCAAGATGATAAACATTTCTTTAATAAGAATAAATCTTCATGTTACCAGTGATATATTTAGATATATTTAAAGATGTTTAAGCACTATAATTCAGAATTCTCCTTATTTCTTTCAATTTATCTCAATTAAAACATCACTTCAACATAGTTTGCTTATTTATTAGTTTTCTATGCATTGAATTTCTGTATTTAAACTGCACGGGACCTCAAGCTGTGTTTTCAATTAACTCAAAAAAATCTCCTTCCATTTGCAACAGCAAGGAGTCCCATCACAGAGTGTAATATCAGCAATCTGTTTTTTGTCTTATAATTACACAAGGAATCTTCTAACAATGGAATGTTCAATTTCAACAAGAAAGACAATCCGGTGTAATCGCACATAGATGCAGATCAGTTAAAACGTCTTATTTTCATTATCTTCATTTTTTTTAAAGATGTAACTTCTTTGGGTAGATTTCACTAAAAGGAAAATAAGCATTTAAGAAACGTGTGTGCTGGTTCTCCACCTTGTTGAGTTGTGCCTTTGTCTTCATTTGCCTTAAATGATGATGATTGTCTTTGATGTTTCTTTGCTGTCAGCTGTTGTTCTTTGTGGCAATGTAGTATATTCGTTAAAAGTCCTGGCTCTTGGAGCCTGGATTTGCATCCTATATTCATATAATATCAAGAATATGACCTAGAGAAGTTACTCAGTAACATCTCATTGAATTTTTTTTAAAGAATTTAATTGATTTATGACAAGATAAAGTTTCTGAAATACAATAAATATTAGAAAAAAATAAATAAATATTACCTATTAATATTTTTCTCATGTAGTTTCCTGTTTCAAATACATACACTTTCAGCTGCTTTCTGAGTTTGGAAACATGTCTTCAAAGTTTCACTGCAGGTTTGACTTAATATATGGTTTAGCATTTAAATCGCTGTTATTAGAATGATGCAAATCTGATCAGTTCACTCAGGGGCTCATTGTAGCCTAAAACAAACTTCTTAGCTTGGCAAGAAGGTCTTGCATCATTTTGATATTACCTTTCTGTTCAGCTCCTCCTTCTGTTAACTTTGGCTGCAGCAAGGCCCAACGTTAGTTTCCCAGAGACACTGGAAAGCATTTTTAGTCTTTCTTGATTATAACCCCACCGTAGTTTCTGTTTAGCATGAACTGCCAAACATTTCTCTTTGGAAAACTCTACCTACTTCTTCAAGCTTCAGTAGCACTGCAACTTTCTCTGATTAACAAATATAAATGTGTTAACCAAAAAAGAATACACTTTGCTTGGATTCTATCTTGTATGATAATAGACATATTTACTTCATTTACTGGCCTTTTTCACTAAACTCCATAAAGTATAGTTATGCTTTGTTTATTTAGATATCCCCACTTCTTTTCTAAAGTGTTAAGTATATTATATTCAAGAGCTATTTCTTAAAAGAATGGGGAAAATATGGCATTTTGGAATCTAATTCTTAGATATTGGGGAGATGTGTGGGGGCAGTAGTGGAATTTTTCCAGTTTCTTCTCCATTTTGAACACTGGTGCATGTGTGAAATAAACTTTAAGTCAACAAAATTTCTTTCTTGGCTAAATATTTAAAATATGTTCTATTCTTTGTAGTGTTATTAATAATTTTAAGTTATATAAAATAAAAATGACACATTGTGTCCAAATTTTTGCCATAAAAAATTGAAAATTCAATTAGCAAATGAGAAAGGGGGAAAAAAAAGCACCTCTGTTTTGGGCTCACACTACCTGAAGAAAAATGTAAACAATGAGCCCTGGGGGTAAATATAAATACAATAGGCTATATACATTTCTTTAATGACTAAGGTGTGCCTGACCCAAGCCCTGGAGCTTTCAGTCACCACATGTGCAGGTGAAAACTGGACAATGAATAAGGAAGACCAAAGAAGAATTGATGCCTTGGAATTATGGTGTTGATGAAGAATACTGAATATACCATGACTTCCAAAGGAACAAATAAATCTGTCTTGAAAGAAGTACAGTCAGAATGGTCCTTAGAAACAAGAATGATGAGATTTCATCTCACATACTTTGGGCATGTTATCAGGAGGGATCAGTCCCTGAAGACATCATCCTTGTTAAAGTAGAGGGTCAGCAAAAAAGAGGGAGACCCTCAAGGAGATGGATTTACACAGTGGCTGTAACAATGGGCTGAAGCATAACAACAATTGTGAGGATGGTTCAGGACCCAGCAGTGTTTCATTCTCTTGTTCATAGTGTCACTATAAGTCAGAATCAACTCAAGGGCACCTAACAGCAACATATACCTTTCATTCTAATGTTGTCGTTCTTGTTAGTTTCCTTCCAAACTAGATCTGCTCCATAGGGTTTTCAACTCCATGACCTTTTAGAAGCAGATTGCCAGGCCTGCCTTCCAAGGCGCCTCCTAGTGGGTTCGAACTGCCAACCCTTCAGCACCACCCAGGAACTCCTTCATTGTCAAATAGAATGAAGTAAAAGTGAGTGCTGCTGGCTTGAAAGTGTAAATAAGGAAAATCTTGCATATTGAAAGAAAGGAAATTTTCCTCATAATGACACTAATTCTTATAAATACCCAACTTAATCTTAAATTCATTAGTGTGAGCCCAAGTAATTGGATTTAAAATATAATTTTCCCCATCCAAAAATGGCTTCCTCTTTGCGTATATAGCAATCCATGCCAAATTCACTGTAGTTTTCTCTTTTATCTCCTGCAGGTTTTTGTTTCACAGGCTTATATTTTACATGGGAGGACACAAATTTCATTTTAAGTAAGTTTTCAACTTGAGCACTATAAAACTTTCAAAATGAAATTTTTAAAACTAATACAGTTTATCTTACAGTTTTGTCCTTGAGTTAAACTTAGATTTTGTGAATGGGACAGAATGAAATAAATTGATAGTGTAAACAATTAACACCCATAAAAAATCTTGCACATTTAAATAAAACTGGGAGATATATGTTTGACACGTAGATTCTTGCTCCTTACCTCCCTTCTTCCTCCTTTCTTCCATTCTTTTATTATGTTCATAATATTTTCCGAGTATCACAGAGAATATGTAAAGAACTAGGTACTAAATGTGTGCTAAAGACACCAAGTCTCTTAACTTTTAGAGAAGGATCATGAGTTAATAACTGGTATCCAGTGTTGTGCATAAGGATAAGCCAAGGCAAAAGACTTCATGTACAAAGGTATACAGTTCAGAGAAAAGACGGAAGGCTAACAAATATAAAAGAAGTTTGGCATGGCTGGTCATAGACAGGGAAAGAAGGGAGTTAGAAACTAGAGAGAAGACCTAAAACCAAGACATGCAAGCACTTGTAAAAAAATAGTAATAATAAGTTTTGACTTATTTAAAAGTAATATGGCTAATCACCAAAGGCTTTTAATTAGGTAAATGGGATTTTTCAACTATGGGTTTTAGAGAAAAACCCTCTTTCTGCAGGAATGGTGGAAAATAATTAAAGGCTGGAAAGCAGTTATGACGTTGCTGCAAGAGTACTGAGCGACAATGATGATGAAAACCAGAGAAATGATGGTTATCTGTAAGAAAGATGTGGCAGTGGAAATGGAGAAAACTGAAATGACTAAAAATTTACTTACCTGACTAAAATTTTTCAGTCCAGGAACTGGTGATTATGAAAGGGAGGATTAAGCAACACAAATTTAAAGATGATGTCCCAGATTACAGAGTGGTAAAATGGATGGATATTGGTGCAATTTATTAATCCAAAGACCATAAGAAACAGATCTGAGAAAGGAGATAAATCAGATTTTAGACACACTGAGATATAAAGGTCTACAAATTTACACGTGGATATGTGCAGCACTCAATTGCTGTCTGAATTCCGGGGATATTTGGGCTCAAGTTATAGTTGTAAAAAATATAAAAGTTAATTGGTTCACTGGAGTGTGAAGATTAAGAAAACAGAGAGTCTATGACGGAACTGAGAGAATTAACATGTAAAATTAATGGGGAAAGAGGAAGAGATTGGAGGTAGAAATAGAATTAAAAACAAAAAGCTTGAACAATATCTGAATCAATCGAAAAGGGTGTTTAAAGATGATGGAAGTTGTCAACAGCACTAAATACTGCCAAGAGACAAAAAAGAGAGAATTTGGAAATAAGGAGAAGTGAGTCCTTGAGAACATTTTTACCAGATTGTTAGGGTGAAAAGCCACAGATTATAGGAGACTGAGACAAGTATGGGAGTAAGAGAACATCAAAAAAGAAACAAACCCATTGTTGTCAAGTTGATTCCGACTCATAGCAACTCTATACGACAGAGTAGAACTGCTGCATAGAGTTTCCAAGGAGCACCTGGTGGATTCAAACTGCTGACCTTTTGATTAGCAGCTGTAGCTCTTAACAACTACGCCACCAGGGTTTCCAGGACAGAAGAGTCAACAATTTTGCCTGACTTTTTTATAAAATATTCTCTGAGTGAGAGGTTACTACAAGATACACACAAGAATGGTTCTTAGTCTATTTATGTATTATGTATGAAGACCCTCAACCATATTAAAATGCTCAGAAGGAATAGCTAGTTGTTGTTGTTAGTTGCTGTCTAGTCCATTCCAACTCCTGGCTCATCCCTGGGAGGTGCAGAGGATTAAGCACTCAACTACTAACCTAAAGGTTGACAGTTTGAACCCATGAAAGAAAGGCCTGGAAACCTGCTTCTTTAAGGTCACGGCACAGAAACTCTATGGAACAGTTCTACTTTAATGCACTGGTTTGGTTTAAAACTGGTAGGGAGGGGAAAAAAATGAAAACATAAGATGTTGTCGTTGTTAGATGCTATTGAGTCATTTCCAACTATATCTTTGGTTATAAAACAAACCAACAATTTAAAAAGCATTAAAATCATATAAAATATGTTCTCTGACCTAATGAAAATATACTAGGAATCAACAATCTAGTGTATATGGAGAATTCCCAAATATTCACACATTAAATACCTCAATTGTAAATAATCCAAAAGGAAATCATAAAAAAATTAGAACATACCTTGAACTGAATGCAAATGAAGATGAAACATCAAAGTTTGTGGATTGAAGCTAAAGCAGTACTTGGAGGGAAAGTAATAACATTCAAAGTGTATATTAGAAAAGTGATCTTAAGTCATGAGGTACCAATGATAACATGCAGCTCATGTCACCCACTGTATCCTGTGAAATAATCTGTCCAAATCCATTTGGGCTCATTTTCTCCTTAACAGCTAAATGTATGGAAGTGGAGTAAGCCAGCCTAGCAGCTGTCACTGCACTGCAGCTTGGAACTGACTGACGGCTTCATACATCGTAGTAACTACCTTTAATATCACTAAATTATTTAAAATTTAACCTTGATAAATATTAAAATATATCCCCGGATGTAAAAGACAACTTTTATAAATGTCTTTTTTTTTATTTTTGATACTTCAAAATTTGTGTAATATTTTTACTAAACAAACTTTCAAAATATTGAATTGTGTTTGTTTCAGAACTGATTTTAAGCATACAAGGATTCCAGAAGTTTTCCCTTAATGCCCTAGATTATATTTTGGATCAAAACTCAAGTTCAAGTAATATGTAGTAATAAGTAATAGTGTTAAATTAAAATACATCAGTTTTATTAACATTATTCTTAACAGTTTTCTTAATTAAGCTTTTGATCGTTTGATAATACTGATCTCTCATGTAAACCGGATAAGCACTTTTCTTCACTAATTTTAGCTCTGTTCACTATGTAATAAAAACAACAAAAAAACCCAAACCAGTTGCCATCCAGTTGATTCCTACTCATAGAGACCCTATAGGATGGAGTAGAACTGCCTCATAGAGTTTCCGATGAGCTGCTGGTGGACTCAAACTACCAACCTTTTCATTAGCAGCCAAGCTCTTACTGCTTAATATTCCTACCAGCCTTTTAGATTTGGAATAGCATCCAATTCTCTTAACCCAGGAAGACTTCCTGTGTTAAGACTGTCTGTTCTTATTATGCTGATACAATATATTACTTTATAATTTACATTATATAGTACAATATTCAGTACATTATCATAAGGTATCAATAACAGTAGCCTCTACCTTTCTTTTTACTCTAGTTGGGCCGGTTAGTGCACTAAATATCATCTGATATTTTAGAAACTTAAATATTATAATCTGTCATCTCTCAAGAATATATAAGTCTTGCATTTGAACTGGATCTAGAGTTCAAATCTGACTCTACCACTTACTTGTCATATGAATTTTGAACAAGTTTCTTGATATCTTTTCACTAGTTTTCCAACCATGTAAATGAGGATAATAACTAAAGTAACTAAGAGGGTGAGTAAATGAGTTAAAATTTTTAAGACAATGGAGTACTTGCTGGTACATAGAACTGAAAAAAAAAAAAAAAAAAACCCAGTGCCCAGTTGATTCCGACACATAGCGACCCTATAGGACAGAGTAGAGCTACCCCATAGAGTTTCCAAGGGGCACCTGGCAGATTTGAACTGCTGACCCGTTGGTTAGCAGCCCTAGCACTTAACCACTATGCTACCAGGGTTTCCACCAAAAAACCTAAATCCACTACCATTGAATCGATTGTGACTCCTATAGGACAGAGTAGGATTGCCCCATAGAGTTTCCAAAGAGCAGCTGGTGGAATCGAACTGCCAATCCTTTGGTTAGCAGCTGAGCTCTTAACCACTATGCCAGAACTAGATAAGTACTTATTAAATATTATATTTTTTTTCTGAAACAGGTAGTACTCTGGAATAATATGGCGCATTATTTGATGCTTACAGATGCATATTTTTGAATAACATTCATATTAAGACTTTTCCTTATGTGCATGGCTCAGATAATGCTTCCATTAGAATGCATTCAAATTGTTATTGTGAATACTGCTCATGGTGAATGGAGTATTACTTGTGAGTGGATTTACTCTCTATCTAATGGCATGATTAACTCTGAATATAATGAATTAGTCTTTTTCCATGGGAGCTTGAGTAGAAAAAGGCAAGGAGGAAGATAAAACCTTATTAGATTTCCTGATGCTATACTATCTTCTTAAAAGATCCCTGGTGGTACAGTGTTAAGTGCTCGGCTACTAACCCAAAAGTCCATAGTTTAAGCCCACCAGCTGCTCCGTAGGAGAAAGCTGTGGCAATCTGCTTCTGTAAAGATTACAGCTTTTGAACCCTATGGTGAAAAATCTATACTTCTCTCTGGCATATGTCATCATTTATTCCTAATATGAAAGTCTTTTATTTAAAGAAATAGTGACCAATGTAGACAATTCCCTCAGAAGTTGTGCTGTATAGACTGTGAGTTACTCTGTCCTATAGGTCACTATGAGTTGCCATCTACTTGACAGCATACAACAGCATGCTATCTTCACTTTTTTTCTTTCAGATTTCATGCTTCCTATTCATATAATTCCAACAGGTACAGCTTTTGACTAATCTCTTTATCTTGTAGATATATTCTTAAAGACATTCTATACTGGTTTAAATAACCAAAGATATATTATGTAAACATGTACACATTTAGATAACCAGTCTTTAGTGTCCCACACAAGACTATTTTCATCTTGCTATAGGGTCGCTATGAGTCAGAATCAACTCCATGGCAATGGGATTTTTTTTTTTTAATACTGCACTCAGGAGTCCTAATGGCGCCGTTGTTAAGTGTACAGCTGCTAACTGAAAGGTTGGTGGTTTGAACCCATGAGCTGCTCTACAGGAGAACGATACCCCCATAAAGATTTATAGCCTTGGACACCTATGGGCAGTTCTACCTTGTCCTATAGGATCACTATGATTTAGGATCGACTCCTCAGCAATGGGCAATGGATGTACTACACTCACAAGCAGAGATTCCATGTGGTCTTGTTATATAAAACCAGATGAAGAAGAGAAAAAATCTATAACTCTGTCTTGCATATGTCATCATTTATTCCTGCTGTGAAAGTCAAGTCAATTCCCTCAGCAACTGTGCTGTAATATGTATAGACTGCTAGTTACTCCATCTTGTTTAAAACCTAATATGCAAAAATCACATCTTGCAGTTCCCATAGCTGGGACACCAAGTGCATTGTGGTACCCTTGTATATCTGTCTATTTATATACATCGTCCATTTTTGTATATACTTAGCTAAAGAGAAAGAGGAAAAATGTATGCCAGAGAATCCATGAGCAATTTTCACCACCCTGGTTTTCATTTGTTCATAACATGAACAGAGTTGGTTAAAAACATCTCGAGTCCCAAGAAAATTCTATATCCCAGAGGTATTTTACAGTTTTCTGACTGTACAGTTCTGGAGATTTTGCTGAGGATATTTATGATATGACATGTAAAGCAATGTTTTATTCAGAGAAAATCAGGCTTCTTGAATAAATCTTGAACATTGCTAATTTTCAATGTCTTATTAAAAATTTCATCTGTTATTTTAGAAACTTAAATATTGTAATCTGTCATCTCTCAAGAACGTATAAATCTCACATTTGTCTGTATTTTTTAACTAAATAACGAAGTTGTGTTACATTTTTCATAAGGCACTTGTGAAAATACCTTGTGGGGTGCAGGGTGCAGTTGGCAAAAAAAAGTAGAACATCTGTGTTATTTGCTAAAAATATGATAGATAGATATCCATCATTCTTAATTGAAGTTGGTAACCAAAAATGGCATTTCTCCTCAGTATTAGTTTACTAGAGTTGGCTGCTAAATGAGAATGTCTATAAAATGTCACTTAAGTTATTTTAGGAAGTAGTGTCTCCTCATAATTAAGATTTGGCACTTGAGTGATATTAACAGTAAACAGGATTTACTTATTGCTTAATGGGTTTTCTAAACATAGCAAGTACCATATCTGTGTGCATCTGATAAAACACATCCAATATGGTCTGTTAAGCTGATTTACTAAAGATGCAGGAGTGAAAACACCCAAAACTTTGATAGAATTGCTATATTTCATATTACAAAGGACAATAAAATGATTATATTTTGTGTATATTATATGCAATGATAATAACAATATTGCTACTGAGAAATAATTGATCATGTTCTCGATATATCTATTTTTATAAAATTTTCCTAATTTCATAATCTATTCAATAGTTCAAAAACTCAAATTTAGGGTACCAGAGAAGAAAATGTTTAAGAATATGTAAAATAAGACACACTTATTTCTAAAATATCTGAGTTTTTCTCCCCCACTGACAAGAAATTTCAGATAGTCTTTGAAATATTAATATTGTCTTAACAACAGAAAAACAAAGTAGTTTCCTGTGACCATAGCTCCTCTATTCTGTCTTCAAAACACATTTTCTGGAGCAAACAAATAAAACTGAAAATGACACAAGAAACCATTTCATTATTCCAATGTGTAGGAAGTTTACAGATTTTCTTTTTACATGCTTTTATGTTTCACAAACTTGAGTATGCTTTGCCTTTCCTGTCCAGAATTACTCTGATCTTTTCTAATGCAATGAAAAAGAAATTCAGGGCATCAAATTACTATGACTGCCAAAACGTTTTCTGATACATTTACGGTTTAAACTATGTAATGCCTAAACATTATGTAGATAAATCTACACTACCTGTAGACCTCTGATTGAAGGTGTATGGCTTTAGTTGCCTGAATTGTAGTAAATTCCAGATCTGAACTTGCTCGTTGAGATTGGGCAGGTTTAGAGAATGGATGGCAGAATGGATTTATCTGCATCCTTCAGCCGAGTCACTTTGCCAACGTTATATACGTATATAATTTCCTGGCCAAAATTGTCAGATGGTGATAAAATATAATGACAACCTTGAACCATTGTGAAATTATAATTTATTTTATCATGGATACCAAATCACCCATTGCCATTGAGTGAATTTTGACTCATAGCAGCCCTACAGGACAGAGTAGAGCTGCCTGTCCCATAGGGTTTTCAAGGCTATAATCTTTACAGAAACAGATTGCCACATCTTTCTCTCCTCTAGCAGCTGGTGAATTTGTACCTCCAACCTTCTACTTAGCAGCCTAGCACTTAACCAATGCACCACGAGGACCCCTTTTTGTGGATATATAGGTGCATAATTCTTTCTACTCTTTTTCAAGAGATACACGTATCAGTAAAGGAGACTTGGTGGTGTAGTGGTTAAGCACTTAGCTGTTCAAACCCATTCAGTGGCTCCATGGGAGAAAGAGCTGATAACCTACTTTGGTAGAGATTACAGGCTAGAAAACCCTATGAGGCAATTCTACTTTGTCACATGGGGTTGTGATGAGTCGGAAGTTGAATCAGCAGCACCCAACAACAACAACATACATATCAATGATACGTAAAAAGGGACCAAACATAGGTTTGCCTTGGTACAGTCATTAAAGCTGACTTAAAGTGAGCTGAGGCTCCAACATCAAAAACGCTCTAAGCAGCAACTAGAGAAACTCACTAAAAGACTTGTTGAACTTTTGTCTCAACATCTCAAATGCCTGAAGCCTTCAGCGCTAATAGCTCTACAGAACAGAAAACTATTTCTTTGTGAGAACTACAATGTTACTAGTCATTATAATCTTTGCCTAAAGTTGCCAATCAACAAAGTAAAGCAGGCAAAAAACAAAAAAAGGCAATACTCCTGTCACATAATGATTTTGAGAATTCAAAAATATGCAGAATTCTTGATAGAAAGAAAAACACAACTTTTTTGATTACTGAGTTTCTACAGTTGTGGTGTAGTGGTTAAGAGCTATGGCTGCTAACCAAAAGGTCAGGAGTTTGAATCCACCAGGCGCTCCTTGGAAAGCCTATGGGCAGTTCTACTCTATCCTATACGGTCCCTATGAGTCAGAATCGACTCGACAGCAATGGGTTTGGTTTTGGTTTATAGTTAGGTAAGTGGCTAATTATTTTTTATTTAAATAAGTTAAGTCATGTATTTGAAATAAAGTTAGATTCTGGTTATTGTATTTTTATAATTTGCATAAATTAAGGTTCAATCTGTGCTGTAAAGTTCTATGGTTTATGACAAATGCACCACTACAATACTGTACAGATTATTTTCACCACCTTAAAATGCTCATTATTCTCCTAGTCGAACGTCCTCCACTGCCCACATTCTTGGCAACCGCCGGTATGTTTTCTGTCCTACTGATTTCACCTTCTCCAAAATCTCATATGAATGGAATAGTATATAGTATTTTCAGCCTGGCTCCTTTCATTTAACAAAATGTCTTTAAGATTCATCCCTAGCTTGTTTCTTTTTATCTCTAAATAGTATACCATTGTATGGATATCACACAGTTTCTGTAGCCATTCACCTTTTGAAAGATGTCTTGATTGCTTTCAGGTTTTACAACCAGTTCAGTTATGAATACAGCTGCTGTAAACATTCATGTTGTGTGTACCTAAGTTTTCAAGTCAGTTGAGTAAATAACTAATAGCATAATTTCTGGGCCCTATGATTTTTTTTTTTTTTTTTTTTTATGATGGTGCAGTGCTTAAGCACTTGGTTTCTAACTGAAAGGTTAGCGGTTCAAGGCCACCACCTGTTCTTTAGGAGACAGGGCAGTCTGCTTTGGTAAAGATTTAGAGCCTTGGAAACCCTGTGAAGCAGTGGTATAGGGTTGCTATGAGTCGGAATCAACTCTGGCCACAGGTTTGACTTTTTTGGCTTATAGTAAGTATACGTTTAACCTTAAAAGAAGCTTCCAAAATGTCTTACAAAGTGTCTGCACCAGTTTGCATCCCTACCATCAGTCAATGACAGTTCCTTTGCTCTGCATCTTTACCAGCATTTGGTATTGTCAGTTATTTGAATTTTAAGCATTTTAATAACTGTCATTTTAATTTGCACATCCCTTTTTTTTAAATGACAAATAGGAGTCCTGGTGGTGTAGTGGTTAAGAGCTCGGGTGCTTACCAAAATGTTGGCAGTTTGAGTCCACCAGCCACTCCCTGAGAACCTTATGGGACAGTTCTACTCTGTCCTATAAGGTTGCTATGAGTCGGAATCAAATTGATGACAATGGGTTTGATTTGGTTAATGGCAAATAATGTTAAGCATCTTCTCATACAATTATTTGCCATTCATCTATCTTCTTTGGTGCAGTGTCTGTTTAAGTATTATTAAGAACACTTTTGTTTTTGTTTTCAGGAGTGTTGAATTTCCAGTTAAAATCCTATCAGCCTATTTTTTTTTTTTTTTTAGGATCACCGTGATTTGTCAATTGGCAATGCTACTAGGATAATTTCTAGCCAAAACTCACAAAGGGAAGAATGACCAAAACACGCGGCCATTCTAATTGTCCTAGAGCAGATGTTTGCTTCAACAAAATGACTGATATTTCTGTTGGAAAATATTTGCCAGAAAAATAAGCATTTTATTTTGAAACTAAAGTGTTATTGTTATCAAATAATGGATCTGTTTAGAGAAATATATGTTTGATCTTGGAAAAGGAGCCAACATATTAAAATATTATGCTATTACACTGATTGCCTGAAATGAATATATGAATCTATATAAAGTCTGTGTGTATATATATATATATACTCACACCTATATGTTAATGATAGTTTATAATTTTTAATTTCTTAAATTGTGGATCAAAACTGTACTTATAGTTTTTAGAAAATATACATAAAATATAACACTATCTTTAATATAACAAAAACCAAACTCATTGTCGTCAAGTCAATTCTGACTCATAGTAACCCTATAGTACAGAGTAGAGCTGCCCCATAGGGTTTCCAAGGAGGGACTGGTGGATTCAAACTGCCGACCTTTCAGTTAGCAGCCCCAGTTCTTAACCACTGAACTGAACCCCTTTTAAAATTATTTGCTGTCTTTAAATCTAAATATGATTTTACAATATTATATATAGCTTTATTATTGCATAATAATAATATAATTATAATATTATATGCAGTGTCTATCACTTCCTGAGTATGTGTCATTTAATGAAATATTAATATGTAACATTCATAAATGCTTTAGAATTTGTTATACGTATGGCTTTTTTACTTTAAATCTTTACTAAATTCTGAGATTAGATATTTTTTTGACAAATCTATATTTTTTCAGATAGTTTTCTTACATAATTACAATCTAATGTAACAAATTTTTCATTGTGTGAAGGAATGATCCTAATTCCAAGAACAATACTTTTCATCTCCTTAAAGTTTGGTCCTCATAAAGATTAATATTTATTTGGTTCACCACATTCACTTTCCTTTTTATATTTAATATTGTATATCTGAGAAGATATATTTTTAAAATGGTCTTCAAATATACAGGTGGTGGGTAAAACACAATGGCTACCTAGATAAGTGATACTATTGAAAGTATCAAATTACACAAACAGCAGTTTGAGTGTTCTTTTTTTTTAACTCTTATCTCACGGTTTCTGTGATATAGTCTACACACACACACACACACACACACACACACAAAACCCATTGCTACTGAGTTGATTCCAAGTCATAATGACCCTATAAGGCAAGGTAGAACTGCTCCATAGAGTTTCCAAGGAACACCTGGTAGATTCGAACTGCCCGCCCTTTGGTTAGGAGATGTAGCTCTTAACCACTACACCACCAGGGTTTCTGACTATAGAAAGTAGGTACAATGTAGTGGAGCTGGTTCCTCTGCTCTTGGTCTCACAAGACCAAAAATAGGTGTTGGCAAGGCTAGGTTCCTTTCTCTATGCCATGGGAAGAGTCTGCTTCTAAATGCATTCCACTTGTTGACAGAATTTTTAGTTCTTTGTAGGTGTAGAACTGAGATCCCTGTTTCCTGTCTGGACATCAGCCAGGGACCACCCTTAGATCCTAAAGGCCTCTTTCCATTCCATGAATGTGGTCCCTTTATATAGCAGAACCAGCAATGATGTGATGAACCCTTCTCACCTTTGGCATCTCTCTGACTTTCTCTTCTGTTGCATCACCCCTGCCTCCTTGCCCATTAAACATCTCTGACACCAGCCTTAGTAAGTTCTGCCTCAGAGTGGTTGGATTGAACCCACCCAAATAATCCAGGAAAATCCCTCTATTTTAGTATCTCTAAAATTAAGTAAATCTGCAAAATCCCTTTTGACATGTAATTAATATAACATACTCACAGGTTCCAGAGAATAGGGTGTGGCTGTATCTTTGGGTGATCATTACCATAAATTTATAACTAAAAAGGGGCTTAAAAGACAATACAATTATAATTGGACAAAAAAAAAAAAAAATTGCTGTTGAGCCAATTCTGACTCACAGCAACCCTATAGGACACAGTGGAACTGCCCCATAGGGTTTCCAAGGAGTAGCTGGTGGATTCTAACTGCCAACATTTTGGATAGCAGCTGAGTTCTTAGACACTGTGCCACCAGGCCTCCCATAATTTAATGCAATCTATAAATATTAAAAAAAAAATACAGATTGAAAACATACTACAGTTGAGTAATTAAAAAAAAAATTAATTTATTTGTCTCTGAACACCACGACAAGGAAAAAAGATTTATGTTATCTTTTTGATATACAAATTGTGTTATATTGTTTTTCTTCTTGTTCTACTTCAAATGAACTATTTATTTAGCAATAATTGCTGTTTTTTTCAGTGAGTAAAAATAAACTGTTAGTTTTCCTAATAGCTAATTTTTTCTAGTAGTCAAAATTTTACTTGTAGTACAAAGCAAATAAGAGTGAAAAGGTAGCATTCTGGTGCTTTATTCACACCAAACTCCAGTGAACGTTCAATCTGCAGCCAAATCATTGAGATGGTCCAATCATGTTCAAGATGAAAAATTATAGAAACTGCCATTCATAGAAGGAACGATTTGATTGCAATCAAGCTTCTGACCAAAAGTGCTGAAAATTAAATATATTTTATATTATCTGTAATATATGTTATTTCCATTTCTCATTCAAAAGTACAACGCCTAAACTACTTTAAAGAAAGCCCTCCAAGGATCAAGGAAAGGAAGGTATTATGATTTTATAATGTATCTAAAAACCTCTTTCTTTGAGTTTAGTTCATGCAATTTTTTTTATGTTTCACTGTATTTTCCTCTGTCATTTCAACAGTTTGGCAGTGGACAGTGTTCTTTTCTTGGATTTGTATGCACCATCAACTAAAAATAATCGCCGTCTGCTGGGAAGTGAGGGATATGGAGTGTAGCTTTCTAACTTATTACTTGATGTACTAATGGGAGATTACAAGATAAGTTTCCCTCTCTACCAACTAGGTAACATGGAATTTTCTGGTGCTCAGCATTTCCTGTAGGTATTATGAACTTTCCATCCACGTGAGTTGGGACTGCAAATGTGGATTGTAATGGTACTAGGCCATTAGACGATATCAACTGTCAGCTGTAAGGGACAAATCATGTGAGAGGATCCTGGATTCCAGTGAAATGTTGGTTATTTTGATTTCACTGCTTAATGTGCCTCTCAAAAAAGAAGTGCAGGAACAAGCCACCAGCAGGAGGAGAAAATTTTAATTTAGAAGCTATATACGTTATGGCATTTATTTACTTATTTTGAATCAGTGAGATATTTCTATTAATTATTAGACAAGCTAGAATATAATGCCATAACAAATGTACACAGTGATTTCCAACAATATGATTTTGCTACCTTCATAAATAAAATTCAGAACTAAAAATCTGACAACAAAATATCCAGGCATTTACTCATAAGTATCTAGGTCTGGATCTAGGTTTGTTGTATACACCAAATGTTTCTAACAGAGTTAAACTGTGAAGTGAAGATCAAACCGTAACCTACCTGAATTCTTCCTTACAAGGTATTCATTGCTACTCTGGGTTTAAAAACTATTAAATATTGATCTATCTGGTTCCCAATCTATATATAATGGTTACCTACGGTTATCCAGTAATATTTAATTGGATAATAATTTGGTCTATAGAATTGTTGGCATTCTTATTTGCTGTAGAGTTGTAGAGTTGGCTCAGGCTAATGGTAACCTTATGTATGAAGGAAGAAAACGTTGCCTAGCCCTGTGCCAAATTCATGATTAAATAGAACATATATTTTTAATTTTTTTATGATATTAAAATTAAAAATTCATTAATGTTCATACACTATATGTATGGTACTACCCAAGGTGGCACTTCAATATAATTGACCTTGAAATTATTCATACCATATCAGCTATTCTAATAAATCAGCACAAACACTTCTGCACTCTAATTCACCGAAACCAAACCCAACCAAACTCACTGCTGTCCAGTCGATTCTGACTCATAGCGGCCCTATAGGACACGGTAGAACTGCCCCACAGGGTTTCCAAGGCTGTAATCTTACAGAATCAAACTGCCACATCCTTCTACCCGAGAAAGGCTGGTGTGCTCCAACAGCTGACCATTCAGTTAGCAGCTGAGCACTTAACCACTGTACCACCAGGGCCCCTTCATTTACCCAAAAGTAAATGAAAAAATAATTATCCAAGTCCCTGACTTATAGTAGTCATTTGAGGAAATATTTGTTTAATTACTTCATGGGCATGCCCTCTGAAATAAATAACCTTCTAGATTAAAACATTTTAGATTTTTTAAAAAAGTTTCAAAGCCCAGCCCACCTCAACAATCTTTGCATTTGCTTTTGAGTGTACATTTGAATAGTTGGGAAGAGTTTCTACATAAAATTGGGAACCTTAGCATATATAGGAGCCCTGATGGTGCCGTGGTTAAGTGCTATAGCTGTTAACCAAAAGATCTGCAGCTCATATCTATCAGCTGCTCCTTGAAAACCTTATGGAACTGTTCTACTCTGTCCAATAAGGTCACTATGAGTCGGAATTGACTCAATGGCAATGGGTATGCATATATATGTATATATTATGTAATATAAAATAATGGTGTCTTAGGGTTCTCTAGAGAAACAAAACCAGTAAAAACATATATATATATATATATATAAATTGCCTAATGGTTAAACTGGTGCCATAATAGTTAAGCACACAGCTGCTAACTGAAAGGTCAGGGACTAAAACTCACCAGGGGCTCCACAGGAGAAAAGAGAAAAGACCTGGTAATCTGCTCCCATAAAGACTGCAACCTAGGAAACTTCGTGGGGAAGTTCTCTGTCCTGTAGAGTCACTTTATATGCAGACACATGCATACATACAGATAGAGATAGAAAGAGTGATTTATTTTCAATTTATTTGAATTGGCTCACACAATTGTGAAGTCTGGCAATTCCAAAATCTATGAATCAGACAGTGAGGAGGAGAGAGAAATTCTAGCCGAATGTCTATTTGTAATCTGGAGGCAAATTCCTACCTCAGAAAACCTTTAATTTTTGCTTCAATTTCATCAACTGATTGGATGAGGCCCACTCACATTATGGAAGGTAATCTGCTTTACCAACTGATTTAAATACTAGTCACATATAAGTGCTTCACAGCAACGTCTAGACTAGTGTTTGACCAAACTACTTGGCACCATAGCCTAGCCAAATTGACACATCAAATTAACCATCACAAATATTATATTATATATATATATGTGTGTATGTGTGTGTATGCGTGTATATATATATATATACACACACACATATATATAGTTGGTAGGGTTGTGATTGCATGATATAAGTTTAATGTATATTTCTTGCGGGATGTGGGGAAAAATGTGAGATGCTGATGGAAACTATGCTATTCTCCCATATATATTTAGTTTTCTCTGCACTTCTGATTACCCGTGAAGGAAGATATAATGATGTTAAAATAGATTTGATCATAACACATACATATATTACCAGTGGATTTCATTTTTATGTTATTGAATGATTTCTTTTCAGGGCAATGTTCTCCATAAAAATGCATTGATAGTTGTAGGTAAATATACATTGATAGATCAAGTCTCATGTTGTCTTTTATCACAGCTTCCACTACAAATTCTGTTTGATGAATAAGGTAATGAATCAACTTTAAAATGGAAAAATTTTCATCAGCAATGCAATCTTCTTTTTTGTCTTTTTTAATTTCTTCCATCTTTCTTGATTTGCTGGTTTCTGCTCTGCAGTACAGTAAATGCATCTTCTCAGACATCTTTGAGGCTGCTAAAAATTGAGGGCTGTATTGTCTGTTACTTCTACATTGATTTTTCAATCTATATTTTAAACATCACTGAAAAAGAAGAAAAAAATCACTCACTATATATATACATATATATGGAAACCCTGATGGCGTAGTGGTTAAGAGCTATTGTTTACATATATATATATATATATATATATATATATATATATATATATGTGTTACTATTGTTAAATCTTTTAATGACAAGGAATTGTTTTGAATTCTAAGTAACAAGAAAATATCAATATAATAAGTTCACTAGCTAAATCATTTAATTATGGAAATAATTACATATTGTACCCTGTCTCCTTCAATACTATGGTCATACAATACAATAAATTAAATAAAATAATAAATTAAATAAAATAATACATAAAAGTTCCAAGTAGCCTATTTCTTATATAACTAGATAACATGACTACCCTCCTGATGCTTAGCCCCAGTGACCATATTTTAGCTATAATAGATAAAGTCTCCTAAAGCACCCCTGGTGGAATTAGAAATATACTTTCTGTGTCCCCGTGATATGTGGTACATACTTCTAGTATAATCGCTTACCATATTTTGTTGTAATTAATATTTCATTGTCAGTTTATTTTTACTAAATGTGATCTCCTCAAGGAAAGAGCTTATCTTTTTTTTTTTTTAACCCAAATGACTAGCTTAGTAAAAAGTAGTTATTCTGTAAGTGTCTGTTCAATGACTGGATGGGTAAACAGACTTGTTTTTTAGCACAATCTTTACTGGAGTAATCAGTGTTTCACTCTCAGGAGATCATTGGAACACCTCTATTAAATTTTCCCCTTGAATTGACTGGATTCACTGGCCTTTGGTCCCTTAGACTTATGTTTGAATCCCAGTTCACTCACTTATTTCTTGTGCAGAATTGCAGTCATGATTAATACAGCCATATAAGTTATATGGCTTTAAAAGGAGATGATAAGCCTCCTTCATTTTGCATAATGTCTGAACAAAAAAGGCACCTTTTCATTTTCTTTCCCATCCATATAGACTTAATTCTTTAATTCAATTAGTATTATACTAACCTCTTTCTCGGTGCTTAACAATGTACGATGATATACAAACCAACAAAGACAAGGAAAAAAAGGAAGCATAGAAGACATGTTTTCTAATCTAGAGTGTATAAAATGTGTGGTGGAGGCAAAACACACCAACACACACAGGAGAGAGATCGAGAGAGAAAGAGAGTGACTTAAAAGTTTCCATACTACCTCTACAACAGTCAAGAACTCTATCAGGTCAGTCTGTATGAAAGTTCAGAGAAAGAGTGGTTGGGGAATGATTTGAGGAGAAAATAGGAGCTTAAAGGAACCTTGAAGAAAGGATTGGACATAAAAAGTATTTTTTGGTCAGATTTCCTGATATGATGTTTTGTGAATAAGTGATTTATTAAGAAAGGGTTCCTCTGAGTGTGAGGAGGAAAAGAAGAGAAAAAGAAAAGAAGATTTTGATATTGGGTAAAATCAGTGATTACCTTCAGCCTGAACTCAAGAAGAGCTCTCAAGTGTAAATTGTAACCCAGATTTGTTCTGGACTGAGGAAAAGGACCTAGAGTTTTTCCAGTCTCTTATCCATCGGTTTTTAGGTGAAAGGTTTGTGCTTATGAGTATGGGGGAGAGAGAGGAAGCAAAAGAATTTCTAAGCATTTTCTGCTCTCCATACATGAGAGGGAAATGGGCTCTCACAGTGAAGGCCATTTCTCTCAAAAGAGCCAGAGCTACTGTGTATTTGAAGACAAAGTACAGTCAAAATGGAAAAAAGTGTACTAAAGCATCTTCATGGAGTGCAATTCTTATCTACTGTGTGTGTGTGAAGGGAGAAAGGGAGCTGCTGGTAACTTACTGAAAAAAACAGAAATAACCCTAAAGGGGGAGAAAACACACTCTTCCACTGACCTATAGTTCTTTTCATCCAACTACTGTTTTAGCGCAGAATTGAAATTCTATTTATCACAATTTTGGAAGTTATTTTTCAGGCTTTGCTTTAACATTTCCAGAAAGAAAAACTCAGTATTTCCCAGGTCAGCTACTGTTAGAATGAATAAGACTCTTTTAGGTTTGTTCAGATTATTGGGCTCTTATTCACTCCCTCATTCACAGGTCACTGGGGATTCCAATTACCAACTAGAATGCCTTCTCCTGAGCTATTTTCTTCTTCTTTTTTTTTTTTTTCCTATTCAAAGAAAAACTCTAGTTATGCTTCTTTGTGGTCCCCTGAAGTCAAGCCACAAGCTATTATAATCTTAAAAAGTTACATTTTATTACAGATCACTTATTCTTTCAGTTAGATGCCACAAGGTACTTAATTTTTTTTTTTTTTTTTAAGTCTCTCAGTCCATACACTTCAAGATAAACAAGACTATTCTGTGGCCCTAGGTTATCTTGCCAGTTCTCTCCTCATTCCCCAGTAAGTAGAAAACATTTCTCATCATATCTAGAGTCTCACTATCGTCAATCGAACCCACTCAGGAAAATAGAGTTTCATATTCTTTCCAGTGCCCCTTTCCTGAGATGAGTGTTTTTCTTTGAATATAAACCCTTTACTGTGGAGTCAATTTCAACTCATAGCGACCCTACAGGACAGAGCAGAGCTGCCCCATAGGGTTTCAAAGAGTGGCTGGTGGATTTGAACTGCTGCCCTATTGGTTAGCAGCTGAACGCTTAACCACTGTGACATCAGGCCTATATGTAGGGCCCAAACCAAACCAGTACCACCAGCAACAAGTCAATTCCAACTCATAGCAACACTAGAGGACAGAGCCTAATTGCCCCATAGGGATTCCGGGGCTGTAAATCTTTATGAAAGCAGACTGCCCCATCTTTCTCTGCTGGAGTAGCTGGTGGGCTCTAATCAGTGACCTTTTGGTGGTTAGCAGCCTACCACTGCTAACCACTGTGTCACTAGAGTTCCCTGGGCAGAAGGTAGAGGAGTGTAAAAGGAATTTAGGAAACAATTTTTAGGAAAAGAAATCAAATATGGCATGTTTTAGGTGTCATATTTAGTGTGCAGTAGAATGTATCAAATACTAAGTGATGACATTATTTTTATCCACCAAATTAAAATTAGGTTTAAAATGACTTAGATGCACTGACCTAGGAAAATGTTTAACATTCTATGAATTTTAATATTTATATTGTTTGTTCCCTGAGGTAGCTTTTACTTGATTACCAACTCAAAAATATAGCATTTCATGAGTATTGAGATTATTTTGTCTGTTTAATACATTTCTCATTTTTTCCCTGTGATTATTAAACTGCTTACTCACTTTCCAGGGAACACATGTAGGTTTTATTTTCCCCAAGTTTATCAACCTTAACCCTAGTCACAAACACAGTGTCTAAATTCTGAACTTTTGTTTAATTTTTTTTTTTGTTAACGACTATCAAGTTTGAAAACAGATTCATGGTAATTGCTGGAAACAAATGCAGTTACAACTAAGAGAAAAATTAATCTGTTTTAGGAAGTTCCTCAAAAGTTTTCAAAAAATGTTGGACTTTACTTATAGTATGTTTTATGAAAATGACTCATTTCCTTGTTTTTTCTTTCTAATAGACTAAATCTAAGATGGCAGAAAAAAGTTAAATTCATTGTTAGATATCACACCTAGTGCCTGTTATATATTAGCCAGTCAGTATCCATGCAATAAATGAAGGAATGAATAGTGTTGAAGATAAGAAAAAAAGAATTTCATTTTATAGTTACATATTTGCAATAACCTCCTCTGTCCTTCTTAAAATGCACTAAACCTTTCTCTAATACATGCACTCAATTGTATATATTTTCAACATTGTTTTCATTTTTTTTTATCATTGTACATTACAATTTCTTAATTCATTCTTATCCACTCCCAGACATTCCCTAAATCCTATTTTAAATGGTATTTTTGGAATGGTTTTGTTTGTATTCTGTTCACGTAGTTCGTATGAACAGCAACCAGGGACTCTGCAACCCAAACAGTATCCATCTGTCCTTATTAGTATATCCAAATTAATCTCTGGGAAGTACTTTGTAATAAGGTATTATATATGACTGAAGTCTTATTATACCCAGAAGCACCTGATTGGAATTTGGGATTTTCCTATAAAAGAAAAAGAATCTTAATAGCAGCATGTGTAGCTTCTTATTCCATTTATGTTCAATTGTCTAATGATAACTTGAGTGTGAAAAGAACAATATTAGGAGGAATGTATGCATTTGAAGTGAAGATTGCACGTATTAAGGTGCTAAGAGGCAGAGATATGCTCCAGATTTTGTCCAAATCAAATTTAATTAATATCTTTGCTCATACGTTCTCATACTTGGAGAATAGGGCAGAGTGCCTATAGTGAGCATCAGTTCTTTTTTTTATTACTCTAGAACACATATATTAATGGAGAGGTTTTGTTAGCTCTTTTATTTCACTTCCATTATTTTTTATCAAATATTTTAGGCATAATTGCATTAAAGAAAGAAATTATGGGGATCTGTACCCTTATAGGAACCCTTGTGTCGCAGTGGTGGTGAAGCGTCCAGCTGTTAACCAAAAGGTCAGCAGTTCGAATCCACCAGTTACTCCTTGGAAAACCTATGGGGCACTTCTACTCTATCCTGTAGGGTCACTATGAGTTGGAATTGACTCGATGGCAGTGGTTTGGTTTTGGTTTGCTACCCATATAATCTCTAGAAGCTGAAAAATATATGGGTATTTAAAATTTAAATATTATCTATAGGTCATCAGTTGCCAGGGTATGATTATTTTTTAACATTTTCATTTTCATAGACTGAAATAAATAAATAAATAGATAAAGGAAGGCCAACTCCATGAGGCTAGGGACTGAGACTCCATTGTCTAGTGCTCTTTTCCAGTCCTATCTCAAAAACCAAAACAAAACAAACCCATTGCCGTGGAGTCCATTTCAGAGTAGAAATGCCCCATAGGCTTTCCAAGGAACACCTGGCAGATTTGAACTGCCGGCCTTTTGGTTAGCAGCTGAACTTTTCACCATCACACCACCAGGGTTTCTGACCTCAGAAGAGGTGCTCAGTTAATAAGTAAAAAAACCGGTGCCGTTGAGTTGATTCCGATTCATAGCTACCCTATAGGACAGAATGGAACTGCCCCACAGAGTTTCCAAGGAGTGCCTGGTGGATTCGAACTGCCAACCCTTTGGTTAACTGCTATAACACTTAACCACTACGCAACCAGGGTTTCCAGTTAATAAACACTGAATGGATAAAAAATTTTGACGATGTTATGAGATACCCTGTGTTCATTTTTGTGTGGACCTCTAGTCCATGTTATGTGTATCCATTTCTGAATATCTCATATGAAGTTTTTATTTGTTGCAAAGAATTTCTTTGGAGAAGGAAGAGCATTTATGGCCATCTCCTTCTTAGAACTGTTCAGATGATTCCCTGATAATGGGTCTTTCCTGCTTTGTTGAAACTCCAGTGGTTAGTACAGTTCCTAACTGGGAGCAATTACTCAGTAAGTATTTGTTGAAGGAATGAATGAATATACAAACCCCGCTGAGCTGTTCAGGTTTTATAAATGGAGTCAGCATCCATACATTAGGAAATAAGATTATAACAGGACGGCTTTGTGAGTTCAGAAATTTGTAACATTACAGTTTAATGTTTTCTTTAGTATTAAGTGATAGGCCATTAAATTATGAAATATAGTTATAATATTTTCATAACTTTTAAAAAAAAGCCAGTATTTGGAAAGACAGTATGTCACATAGTCGAATTTGAAGGTATAAAATGTTAAATGGAAAAAAGGAAGTTAATTACCAAAAGAAAGAAGTTGGCTGAGTATCTGAAGACTTGTATCAGGTATGAAAGTAGAAAAGGGCCATAAGATGCGGTGCTGGAGCATAATTTAGCAGTGCAGAGGTCTTAGTGCATAATGAGATGAATTTAAAACTGTTTTTATGATGATTTTCAGCAGCTTCCCTTTAATTCAGCAAACATTAAAAATGTTATTTTATGCAAGATCATTTACTAGACGTCTTAGTTTCTTAGTGCTACTGCCTGTGATAGAAATTCCACAAGTGGTTAGCTTTGAAGAACTAAGATTTATTTTCTCACAATTCTAGAGGCTAAAGGTACACACCAGGTTCTTGGCTGTGTCGCTTCTGTCCTTATCAGTTAGTTTTGGGTGCTCCTTCAGTCCTTGGCTTGTAGACAATCTCACATGTTTGTCTGTGCATCTGTGTTGAATCTGTGTTTATAATTCAGAATTGATTAGATTTAGAGCCCCCCCATCCCCCGCTCAGTTCCGATCTAAAGAACACAGCAAAGAAAACCCTATTTCCGAATAGGATTACGTGTACATACATAGGGGTTAGGATTCTAACACCTACTTTGGGCAGGCAAAATTCAATCCATAACACTAGAAATGGTGGAGAATAAAAGTAAAAGGGATAAAGAATGGGAAATATCACCTTCCTGTTAAAAAAAATAAAAAATAAAAACTTGTGAGAAACATGGTGTTGCTTTATAAATATTTTAATTTCTGCATCATGAATTAGCTTATAAATAAACTTCATAACTGTCTCAGTAATTTACTGGAAGCTTTCAAAATGAAAACAAGAGCAACAAAAGTAACAACAAAAGGGTTGCTTAAAGGAATATTCTCTGCTGTTTATTGAAATCTAGTTTGAGTTATTACAGGATTAAAAATGTTTGACAGAGCTTGTTCCAGATATGCTTCTAAAAATAGGAGAGTGTACTAGAAACACGAGACCCTTAAACTCAGTGATGGTAACAGGTGCAGCTTTAATGAGATACATTAGGATGTTAAAATAAACAAAGCTAAACAGAGTCAGATGGAGAATGATCAACGTCTTTATTTACTGAATTCCACAGCAAAGACCAAAGACATCAAGGAAACGTACCTTTAAAATGAGATGTGCAATCTCAGAGAAGTTATTTTAGCTCTTACAGATTTTAAAACATAGTTTCTCCATTTTTTTCTTTTTTCCATCTACACAGAACATAAATAGCTGGCAAAATTAGTTCACTACTTCAATAAAACAGGTTTTAAAAGTCACTGAATACTGACTCGCAGTTCCACTGATCAGTATAAACTAAGAGATAACACGCACGAACGCACAAACGCACAGACAAAAGAGTTCCTGTGGAGTTTCTAACAAATAAACAACTGAAACTCCTTCTCCTGGTGCAGCTGGCTGCCTTTCAGCCAGTTTTCACAGGAGTGGCATTAGAAAATTTTCCCTGGGAAGAATATGTGTGTCATACAGGATATATCAGCATTGGCATGCCCTGAGTATATATTATAGTGTGAGTGAATTTCTTATCTTTTCTTGAAAGATTGAGGAGGGGTGGGGGAGGGGAGGGGGACTGTTACATACAGTTCAGAAAGATTGTGATTTTCTGAGAATGGCATGGAATGAATGCCTCTGAAATCAGAATATTTTGAAAAGTAAGATTGATTGTGTCAGTTCATTGCCAAAAGCCATGTGTGTGGAGCTTGTATAAACCAAACCAAACTAAGCCCATTGCCATCTAGTCAATTCCAACTCAGCAACCCTATAAGACAGAGTAGAACTGCCCCACAGGGTTTCCAAGGAGCAGCTGATGGATTTGAACTGCAGCCTTTTGCTTAGCAGTCAAGCTCTGAACCACTGTGCCTCTAGGGCTCTGGAGCTTGTATAACGGGACAAAATACAGGAAACTGGAACTTGGATAATGGGAAACAGAAAATAAAATCTTTGTTTTTAAAGTTACTGGTTTGGGCGAGGCAAAAATAATTCCATTTTGCAATGACAAAGTGATTATATTTACCCAAATGCTTTCAGTGGATAACAATTGTGTTACTCTTGACCAGTTAACACAATCACTGTACACTTATGTAGTCCATTCTATTATAATATAATATAATAGAATAGAATTTTATAGTATCTTAGTGGAGCCAAATTGATTCCCACACCCATCAGAATTTAAAACTTTCTATGATTTAGGGGGATTGCAAAACTAGCAGGATCATTTGCTAATGAGAATAACAAAACTAAAGGAACTGATGTGAAATAGTTAAACTCAGCCAGGAGTTTAGAATCCTATCTTTAAAGAAAGGACACGCACACTCAAACACACACACATCAGCTAAGAAAGGTTTTCAAGTTCACTTTGAAGAAGTAGATGTCTCTAGGCTTCCCTCATCTCACACGAGAGAAGCCTACAGACATATCTCTTTCTTCAAACTGAACTTGAAAATCTTCAACTTGATGGCAACTTTTTATTTTTTTTCCCCTAGGCTTCTCTAAAACATTGTAGATTTTTGAGTAATGTAGGACAGTTTGATACCATTCCCATGTTTTCTTTAAAAGGATTTTCAGTAACATTACATAATTTCCAGAATACCACTTATTCAAAACTTACATATTATTAAGAAGAAGTAAAATTTAAAATGAAACCTTGGCATAAATTTTCATACATTTGAAAATATGCCTCAATGAAAACTGTCCCAGATTATATCATTGGATTTTATGGGTGCCAAGAAGATACACAATCTTTCCTAGAGGAACAAAAGGCTGATTAATACATTTTTTTGTTTGATGTTTTATATAATTTTCTTCCTTCTTACTTTTCCTCGTCCCTCCCTTCCATCTTCACTTATTTTAAAATATTTTTATTGTGTGCTACACTCAAAATAAGCTTAAGAAACTGTTATATAACTTTTTATTGTATTTTTAGCTTGAAAGAAAATAAATGTATTGAAACATATCTCAGTTTCTCCAATAATTTAGAATCAGAAGGGAACTTCCCAGGTGATAAGTTGCAGTTCGGTCAAACAATTCAGAAAATTTCATTTCTTCCCTAAACTTTTTATTTTTTTTTTTATTTCAAAGGTCATTACCAAACAAAATTACCTGCTTGATTAAATCATTCCTTTTATTTAACTCTAACTGAATTGTAGTAATAAAAAACCACCATAGGCATAAATAAATAAAGAGAACATTGTCTTGATAAAACAAACAGTATTATTGAAATACATCTTATACAGGAGAACAAAAAGGGACATACATGTAATTAGTCATTTAGTAGTACAGTTCTTCAAAACACAGGTTTTTGTTCCCCTAGAACGTGTTCCTTCTCACTTAAATTAAATTACTTAAATTTAAATTACTTACCTAGCCCTGGACTCAGAAGGCAATGACAGAAAAGGAAAATAAGTACACAACCGACTTATAATAAACATGTAGTACAAATGAAGGGAAAAGGTTGTGTTAATCCACCAGGATTTTCTAGTTACTCTGTCTGCAGTGTTATAATCTTACTCGTATAACCCTGTTATCTATCCTGCCTTCTACATCTCCAAAAAATCAGGTACGTGTATGCACAGGCACACGCACACAAACACTGGTAGACAGACGTATTAGATGTTCACCCATTTTTTCTCCACTGTTTTATGTACTCAGCATAATCCCTGGGGTAGTAAAACTGATGGATGCTTTCCCATCATTAGGTTATGTTATATGGCAGAACTGACTTTAAGAAAGAGAAATTATCTGGATGGGCCTGACCTAATCAAATGATCCTTTAAAAACAGGGATATTTCTCTGACTGGTCACGAAGGAGGAAGTCATAAGAAACATTTTACACAAGCATTGGTAGCTTCAAAGAGGGGGAGGATGTGTTACTAGCTATTATTGAATTTCCTTCCTCCAAAATATGTGTTTTAAATTCTAACCTCTTTTTTTTTTTGTTTTATGTCTATGGTTATAATACCCTTTGGGAATAGGTTGTCTTTGCTATGTTAATGAGACATGATGAATGTACGGTGTATCTTGAGTAGATCTCTTTTTGAAATATAAAATAGAGCTGAGCAGAGATGGGGCCAGAGAGATGCCAAGCCACATGAAGATTGCCCAGGAGCAGAAGCTCAGAGGAGAAAAGAACCTTCCTCCAGAGTCGACAAAGAGAGAAAGCCTTCCCCTAGATCCAGCACCCTGAATTAGGACTTCCAGCCTCCTGAAGTGTGATGGTTAAGGTTGTGTACCAATGTCGCTGGGCAGTGATTCTCAGTGGTTTGGCAGTTGTGATGTACTTTGGCAGCTATGTAGTGATATAATCACCTCCATAATGAGATCTGATATAATGTAATCACCTCCATGATGTGATCTGGTATGAGCAGCCAATCAGTTGAAAACAAGTTTCCATCAGGTGTGGCCTGAATCTAATATATGTGGACTTTCTGGCAAGGCTTGCTGGCTTTTATCTCTTCTGGACCCTGCAGCTGACTCCTGTTCATCTGACCTCCAGTTCATGGGACTTGAGCTAGCAGCTTATCTACTAACCTTGGAATTCATCACCCTCCACAGCCTGTGAAGCAGTGGCCTGCTATCTGATCTGCCGATCTTGTGTCTACCAGCCTCTGCAGCTACATGAGTCAGGAAAGCTTCCAGCCTAACCCATGGACTTGGGACTTTCTAACCCTATAACCTTGTGAGCCATTTCCTTGATATAAATCTGTCTCTCAGTCTCTCTCGATCTCAATCTCTCTCTCTCTTTCTCCATCTATCATCTATCTATCTATCTGTCTGTCTGTCTACCTATCTATCTATCATCTATCTATCTACATAAACCCATACATATACATATACACATATACATATACATATATATATATATTTGGTGCATACATATATATGTGCATGCATATATATATACATATATATATACATACATATATATTTGGTACCAGGACACACACATTTGGTACTGGGAGTGGCTCTAAAAAAACTGGGAGTGGCTCTAGAGAAGCAAAATTGTAAGGATGAGTTTTCTAAATTGGTTCTCAAGTCTGGTTAGTCTTAAAAATGTTGATGACTCTGCTTCCAGTAGTAAAAAAGGCAGTGCTAATCTATGGTGTGAGGTGGCAACAAAAATAAGTGAAATATCACCACCAATAGATCAGGTACTACTGAGAAGTGAGGCTCTGGGTAATCACATGTTTGATACCTTTCTACAGTTTTGTCAGAATGAGAAGTATAAGGAAGCTGGGTGCTTAATCCTGTTTTTGCTAGACAAGTGATGAAAGAAAGAGATGAACTCAGGACTTCAGAGTAACAGCTTATTGCTGCGTAAATGACCTCAAAGTTTCCATCTGTACCTTGAAAGAAAGCTGTATTTCTTGTAGTAACAGAGTTGATATTGCCGAAAACCAAATGCAGAGTCTTAATGCAAGACTGGCTGAATTACAGTGCTGTGATATCCCACACAACATTGCTTCAGATCAAGGGAATCACTTCACAGCAAATGAAGTATGGCAATGGGCTCATGCTCATGGAATTCACTGGTCTTATCATGTTACCCATCATTCCTGAAGCAGCTGGGTGTATAGAACAATGGAATGGCCTTCTAAAAATGCAATTATGGTGTCAGCTGGATGGCAACACCTTGCACGGTTTAGAAAATTTTCTCCTGGAGGCTGTATATGTTATAAACCATCATCCAATATATGGTGCTGTTTCTCTCATAGCCAGGATTCTTGGGTCCAGGAACCACAAGGTGGAGATGGGAGTGGCACCACTTACTATTACCCCTAGTGGCCTGCTTGCAAAATTTTTCTTTTTGTCCCCACAATCATATGCTCTGCAGGTCTGGAGGTCTTAGTTTGAAAGGGAGGGATGCTTCCACCTGGAGACACATCACTGATTCCATTGAACTAGAAGTTCACAATGCCACCCTGACCACTTTGGATCCTCATGCCTCTGGATCGACAGGCAAAGAAGGTAGTTACTGTATTGGCTGGTGTGATTGATCCTGGTTATCAAGAGGAAATTGGATTGATATTATGGAGTTTAAGAAGAGTATGTCTGGAATGGAGGAGATCCCTTTGAGTGTTTCTTAGTTTTACCATGTCCTGTGATTAAAGTAAATGGAAAACTACAACAGTCCAATTCTGACAGTACTACTAATGGCCCAGACTCTTCAGGAATGAAGGTTTTGGTCATCCTACCAGGAAAAGAATCACAACCAGCTGAGGTGTTTGTTGAGGATAAAGAGTATAGGAATGGGTAGTGAAAGAAGGTGGTTCTAAATACCAGCTATGACCATGTGACCAGTTGCAGAAACGAGTACTATAATTGTTATGAGTGTTTCTTCCTTGTATGTGTGCATCGAATATTTTTGTTTCCTTCACTTATGAAGTATAAGATGTAAACAGGGCTAGTGCGTTTTCAGTTATACATGTGTTAGTTGTATCATGTTAGGAACAAATACGACTTTGTAATTGTCTTTTTTTTAGAAATTGCCTATGGTTTAGAGATATGTGGATGGGTGCCAAGTTGATAAGGGGTAGACTGTGATGGTTAAGATTGTGTGTCAGCCTTGGCTGGGTCATGATTCTCAGTGGTTTGGCAGTTATGATGTCCTTTGGCAGCTATGTAGTGATGTTATCACCTCCATAATGAGATCTGATATAATGTAGTCAGCTGCGTGATGAGATATCCTATGAACAGCCAATCAGTTGAAAGGAAGTCCTTGGGGGTGTGCTCTGCATCCAACATATGTGGACTTTCTGGCAAAGCTGCTGGCTTTTGTTCAGTCTGGATCCCACAGCTGGCTCCTGTTCATCTGATCTCAGGTTTGTGGGACTTGAGCTAGCAGCTTACCTATTGATCTTGGGGTTCATGAGCCTCCAGAGTCTAAAAAGCAGTGGTCTGCTGTCTAATCTGCTGATCTTAGGTTCACCAGTCCCTGTAGCTACATGAGTCAGGAGAATCCTCCAGCCTGACCCACAGACTTGGGACTTTACAGCCTCAACAACTATGTGAGTCATTTCCTTGATATAAATCTCTACATATATATATGCTTCACTGATTTTTCTTCTCTATAGAATCCAGCTTCAGGGATAAACTGTGAGAAAAAAATTTTCTGTTTTTTAAAGCCACCCATTTGTGGTATTTCTTTTATATCAGTACTAGATAACTAAGGCTCTAGGGAATGTGGGCAACCTCTAAGACCAGAGTGGCCCATAGCTATCAGACAGCAAGTAAATGGAGAACTCAGTTCTGCAATCTCAAACAACTGAGCCCTGCCAGAATAAAGAATAAAGCTTATATTTCTGTAGAGCCTCAGATGAGAACTCCATTTAGCAAGTACCTTGATCTCAGATTTAGGATACCCCGAGCAGAGATCCCAGGCATGCTGTGTTGGACTTTTGACCTACAGAAAATTGAGATAATAAATTTGCATTGTTTTAAGGCACTAAGTTAGGAGTAATTAGTTAAGCACCAATACAAAATTACTGATGCTTCCAGTGGGGAAGTTTTATGGTAGTAACTAACAACAGCTTGTAATCCTAGACAGTCTGGTGCTGAAGTGACACAGCTGGCATCCCCAGGTCAGGTGGCCTGATTCCAAAGTGGCACAGGTAGCATTCCAGATCAGGCAGCTGAGTGGTGAACCGTCACACCAGGCACTCCAAGGGAGAGAGTTTGGTGTTGGGGCAGCATAGCCAGAACTTTCGCTCAAAGACCTAGAAGTAAAGTGGTGACAGCTGGAACCTGCAAGCAAGAAGGCCAGTATGAAAGGGACACAACAGGTACACCAAGACAGGGAGTCTGGTGTTGAAGCAGAGAAGTACAACATTCAACAATTTAAAATAATAATAGTAAAGAAGAGCAAACCATATAAAAGGGGAAAAAAGTAACCTTCAAAATTATATAATAGTATAATAGCTAAATCTGCCAATTTCAGCAGCAAAAAACACAAGGCATCTGAAGAAACAGGAAAATATGGTCCACACAAAAGACCAAAACAAAGTAACAGAAACTATCTGAGGAAGGACAGATAATGATCTTACTAGATAAAGACCTTAAAACGACAGTACTGAATATGGTCAAAGAGTTAAAAGAGAACAAAAAAGAGCTAAAGGAAATCAGGAAAATGATACAAAAATGAAACAAGAATTTCAATAAAAAGATAGAAATTCTGAAAAAGAACCAAACAGAAATACTGGAGTTGAAAAGAATAATAACTAAAATGAAAAATTCTCTGGAATAGCTCAACAGCAGATTTGAATTGTCAGAAAGAAGAACCAGTGAAGATAAGGGAATTGAGATTATGGAGTCTCAGGAACAAAATTAAAAAAAAAAAAAATGAATGAATGAAGAAAAGTGAACAAAGCCTAAGGGTCCTATGGGACAGCATCAAGCAGGCTAGTATACACATAATGGAAGTCACAAAGGAGAAGAGAGAGAAAGGGGAAGAAAGAATATTTTAAGAAATAATAGCCCAAAGCTTCCCAAATTTGACAAAAGATGTGGATTTACATATCCAAGAAGCTCAATGAACTACAAGTAAAATAAACCCAAAGGGAGTCACACTCAGAAACATTATAATGAAACTCTCTAACAAGGATAGAGAGAATTTTAAAAGCAACAAGAGAGAAATGAAGTATCACGTACGAGAAATCAAACCCAAAAAACCAAATCCATTGCTGTTAAGCTGATTCCCACTCACAGTGACCCTACAGGACAGAGTAAAACTGCCTCATAGGGTTTCCAAGGAGAGCCTGGTGAATTCGAACTGCTGACCTTATGGTTAGCAGCCATAGCTCTTAACCACTTTGCCACCAGAGTTTCTTACAAGAGATTAAGTGTCATTATTTCCTCAGAAATCATGTAGGCGAGAAGGCAGTGGGATACCTTATTTAATGTGCTGAAACACTTTAGCTGAACTGCTAAACAAGAATACTGTACCCAGCCAACAGTCATTCAAAAATTAGGGCAAGATTAAGACATTCCTGGCAAAAGAAAAGTTGAGGGAACTTGTTACAATTAGACCTTTTCTAAAAGAAATATTTAAGTGATTCCTTCAGCTGTAAAAGAAAAGATACTAAATAGCAACTTAAAGCCAAACATGTAGGGGAAAAAAAAAATCTACATTAAATGTGATTTCCTGGCACGTATAAGGACAGATCTAAGGTGATTTTTCTTGGTAATACAGAGAACATTGTAATAATTCTTGTATGTTATTGAATGACGAAAAGATTGAAGTTGTCAAGCATTTCATTTTAATCAAATCCACAATTAACACCATGGAAGTAGCAGTCAAGAAATCAAATGACACATTGTATTTGGCAAAACTGCTAGAAAAGACCTCTTTAAACTGTTAAAAAGAAAAGATGTCACCTTGTAAACTAAGGTGCACTTGACCCAAGACATGATGTTTTCAATCGCTCATATGCATGTGAAAGCTAAAAATGAATAAGGAAGACTGAAGAATTGATGCCTTTGAATTGTGGTGTTGGTGAAGAATATTGAATACACCCTGGACTGCCAAAAGAACAAAGAAATCTGCCTTGAAAGAAATACAACCAGAATGCTCCTTAGAAGCAAGAATGGTGAGACTACTTTTCACACACCTTGGACATGTCAGAAGGGATCAATCCCTGAAGAAGGACATCATGCTTGGTAAATTAAAGGGTCAGCAAAAAAGAAGAAGACCCTCAATGAAATAGATTGACACAGTGGCTGCAACAATGGGCTCAAGCATAGCAGCCATTGTGAGGATGGTGCAGGATCAGGCAGTGTTTCGTTCTGTCATATACACAGGGCTGGTATGAGTCAGAACTGACTTGATGGCACCTAACAACAACAGCTACATAAGGACCAGATTTTAGGTAATTTTTCTTGGTAAATACAGAGAATATTGTAAGAATAAAATTTTCATATGTTACTGAAATTAATTTGATATCAGTATAAACCAGGTTGTCAAAAATGTAAGACATTAAATATAATTCATGGTAATCACAAAGAAAATAATAAAAAAAAAATACTCAAAATGAAAGAAGGCAAACAAAATGGTTCAGTTAAAAAAATCATCTGCATAGAAAAGAAGGCAGTACTGAAGGAAATGAGGAATAAAAGAAGGTATAAGACTCACAAAAAAACTAATAACAGGGTAGCAAATATAAGTTCTCCCTTATCAGTAATTACCATGAATGTAAATGGATTAAACATTACAATCAAAAGAGAACATCAGCAAACAGCAAATAAACAAAAACAAAGATTTACTTTTTAATTTGCCTTTAATGTTGGATTTATTTTTTTGTTTTCATCTTTCTTGAGGTGATTGTACAGTTCAGTGAAAAAGAATATTTACCAGTAGGCACACTTAAAACTTTATAATAGTACTCTAGGAAGTTTTCACTCAGTATCTTCAAAGGGATCCTTATTTTTGGTAACTGAGGATACCAGAAATTCCACAGATGATAGTGTGGAAATTTGGACATACTTGGAAGAGTCTTTCCACCTGTATATTTTACACTCCACTTTAGCAAGCATTTGTTAGGCATATATTATGAAAAAAAGGCTGTAATAGGTACTGGATGGTACAAACAGTTAAATATTTGACTACTAACTGAAAGTTTGGCAGTTCAAGCCCAGAGTGCCTCATAAGACAGGCCTGGTGATCTGCCTCTGAAAGGTTACAGCCTTTAAAACTCTATGAACCACAATTCTACTCTTCACACCTGGGGTCGTCATAAACTGGGATCAACTTGAGGACAACTGAAAACAACAAGGTACTGTGAGGATACCAAGATAAATAAAACATGTCCTTGATCTCTGGAAGCTCAAAGCCCAGTTGGAGAGTTTGAAGTCTAATAAATATGGTAAACTATACAAGGTATACAAGCCTAATGCTTTGAAAGGATGAGAATGGAAGGGACTGATTTAAAATTAAAAAAAAAAAATGAGGAAATGAGTATAAATTGAGTCTCAAATCTCCATAAGATATTAAAATCAATACCCTCTAGGTTTTAAAGTTCTAAAAGTGGCTTGGGGCAGGAAGAATAAAGCGCAGTCACAAGAATAACAAGTTTATTGGGGTGCTGCTGGATGATGGCAGGACAGGGTGGTAGTACATAAATCCAGAACTATAGTTACTGGTAGAACATATACATAATCCATTTCTAACTAGTGTGTTGTTAAAAGCAATCATAGAAACATAGAATCAGGTTTGGTAGGGATCTGAAAGATACTCTGCTCACATGCACTCTTTCCCTTTGTATCTTGCAGTTTCTAGTTTTTTTTTTTTTTTTTTAATCCCTCTGATCTTTCAAAATGGGAATCAGGGAAATTGCCTCAGTAGGAGGTCTTGCAGCTAGGGGTAATGCCCTCTGAGTTATAAAAAGGAAAGTAAAAAGTTGTGAAGAGTTAGGATCTGTCTTAGTTATCTAGTGTGGCTATAACATAAATACCACAAGCAGGTGGCTTTAACAAACAAATTTATTGTCTCGCAGTTTAGTAGGCTGGAAGTCCGAATTCAGGGTTCTGGGACTAGGGGAAGACTTTCTTTCTGGAAGAAGGTCCTTGTTTCTTTGAACTCCTTTTCCTGGATGATCTTCATGGGGCTTGGCATATCTCTTCCCTCATGTCTACTTTTCTCATGCTTGTTTAATCTCTTTTATATCTCAAAAGAGATTGACTCAAAACACACCGTACATTAATCCTGTCTTAGTAACCTAGCAAATACAACCCATTCCAAAATGAGATTATAGCCACAGGTGTAAAGGTTAGGATTTACAAAACATATTTTGGGGGGATGTACCTCAATCTATAACATTCCAACCTTCGGCCCCCTAAAATTCATGTCCTCGCCACTTGCAAAATACTTTAACCCCATTACATCATCCCAAAAGTCTTAAATCAACTCCAAGTCCAAAATATCATCTTCTGAATCATCAAAATCAAATACGGGTGAGAATTGAGGCATATTTCACACTGGGGCAAAATTCCTCTTGATGTAGGTATCTGTGAAATCTAGAATACTAGTTATCTGCTTTCAAAGAATAATCGTAGAACACAGGGAGGATTAACCAGTAAGCAAGGTACGTAAGGACATAATTGTGTTTATTTACTAATTTATAGTACACAATTTCATATGGGTTTCACCACATCAAAGATGTAGTGAAAAACAGGTGAAATTCTGCACTACAGATTAGTAATTAAGCACATGTAATCCTGTGCGTACCTTATTTATTGAGTAATCCACCCCTGGTAGAACAGCACAAGGTAGCCCTTTCCATTATAAGTGGGAGAAATTGGAGGAAAAGAAGGGATAATAGGCATCAAGCAAGTCCAAAACCAGCAGAAAAAAATTGTATTATCTCTCAAGGCCTGAAAATAATCCTCTGTTCTCTGATACCATCTGGGCAACAGCCCTGGCCTTCAGCCTCTGAGTATTGACCACTCCCTCAGATTCAGCTTTACTTTACAGGCCCACTGGACCTGTGTCCTTAGTTCATAAAACGGAATTGCACAGTTCATTTTTAAGTCCATCTCTTTCCTCTCACACTTTACTACAAGTGGAAAGGATAAACCACATGGCCCCTTTAAGATCTTGCTTAGAAATCTCATCCGCCATATACACAAGTTTATCACTTAGAAGTTCTATCTTCCACCAAACATTTGAACAAATTCAGACAAGGTCTTTGCAATTGCGTAAAAAGCATCCACCCTGTCTTCACTGCCCAATCATATGTTCATCATTTTCTTTTAAAGCCTCAAGAGAAGCACATTGAACGTCCCCATTTCTAGGAGCATTCTGGTGCCGATGCCATCTGTATGTGTTCTCTAAGATGATACGGACTTTCTCTGTAGCTCTCCTCCCTTCCTTCTGAGCTCTCACCAGAATGGTCTTTGATGTCCATAATTTTACCAACAGTCTCTTCAAGGCAATCTAAGCTTATACTATTAAAAAAAAAAAAAAAAAAAAACACTTTTTTTTTTTTTTTTAATACTATTAGGCACCTTAAAACTCTTCCAGCCTCTACCCATTCCCCAATTCCAAAACCACTTCTTCATTGTAAGTATTTGTTAGAGTAGCACCGCCACTTTTTGGTACCAAATTCTGTCCTAGTTATCTAGTGCTGCTATAACATAAATGCCATAAGTTGGTGGATTTAAGAGATAAATTTATTTTCTCACAGTTTAGGAGGATAGAAGTCTAAATTCAGGGTGCCGATTCTAGGGGAAGACTTTCTGTTTCTGTCAGCTCTGGAGGAAGATCCTGGGTGGTTTTCACGTGGCTTGGCATTTCTCTTCCCCACCTCTACTTCTCTCATGCTTGTTTATTTTTCTTTCTTATATTTCAAAAGAGATTGACTCAAGACACACCCTACACTAATCATGTCTCATTAAAATAGCAAAGACAACCCATTCCCAAATGAAATTATAACCATAGATTTTAATATATGAAGTACAAAATGCATTCAGAAATGAAATGTTGCAACCCACTTGGAGCAAAGGAGAATGAAGAACACCAAAGACACAAGGAAAATACTAGCCCAATAACCAAAAGGGCCACATAAACCAGAGATTCCATCTGCCTGAGTGCAGAACTAGATGGTGCCCAGCTACCACCAATGACCACCCTGACAGGGAACACAGCAGAGAGTCCCTGATGGAACAGAACTGAAATTCATGTAAAAAGACCAGACTTACTGGCCTGAGACTGGACGAACCCTTGAAGCCATGGCTCCCAGACGCTCTGTTAACCCAGAACTAAAACCATTCCTGAAGTCCAGTCTTCAAACAAAGCTTAGACTGGACTATAAAACATAAAATAATGCTTGTGAAGAGTGTGCTCCTTAGTTGAAGCAAATACACAAGACGAAAGGAGCAGCTCCTATCTGTAAGCAGAAGGATAAGGCAGGAAGGGACAAGAGCTGATTGGATTGACGCGGGAAACCCAGGGTGGAAAGCAGAAAGTGTGCTATCACATTATACAGATTGCAGCCAGTGTCATGTAACAATATATGGATAAATTTTTGTATGAGAAATTAACTTTAGTTGTAAACTTTCACCTAAACCACAATTAAAAAAAAAAAGGAAAAACATCTTCCCTTACGTAAAAAGGCACGGTTTATTGGCTAGGCAGGATGGAAGCTGATCAGAAAAGAGAAAGTAATATAGAGGGAATTAGCAGCGGGGGACAGAGTTTTCACTTAGTAAGTACAGATAAGAATAAAGAAAAGCATAATCCGGTTGAGTCAATGTGATATTGACCAATAACAGCTTAACATACCATTCTTTGTTAGGATGCTTAAAAAAAAAGTGAAATGTTTCATTCAGTTTTATTTAATTCCTGTAGATAACAGAAAAAATAGAACAGGTTAAAAAGAACCTCCAAGTTTAAGCAAAAGTTTTAGTTTTATTTTTTTGTATATACTGTGCATTTAATATAGCTGTTTGCTATTTTGGAAACCCTAATTGCATAGTGGTTAGGAGCTAAAGCTGCTAACCAAAAGGTTGGTGGTTTGAATCCACCAGCTGCTCCTTGGTAACCCTATGGGGCAGTTCTACTCTGTCCTTGAAGGTCACTACTGAGTTGGAATTGACTCAACAGCAACAGGTTTTTTTTTTTTTTTTTTTTTTTGTCAGCTATTTACTCTGCTATCCTTTTATTCTTTCTATTCTCTTTTACTTTGCTGATGCTGTCAACGTTAACTTTTAAATATCTTTTTATTAGGTGATCTTTAATTTTCTCAATGAATATATTTAAGTGAATTATTTTAGACCAAAAAAGGCCTTATACAGGCTAGGAAATAGAAAAATATACATTCCTCAAAGTTGAGAGAGTCCATCTTCTGAAATTGTTCTTTTTTTTCTAAGCTAAAATACTGTGTAACAATCGTGACAACATTTACGCCATACTACTTTTATATGAGGAAATACATTCAGCCTAATATAGGATTTCACCACCCATTTGTCAGTTTGTCACACTGTGGTTGCCTGCATGTTGCTATGATGCAGAAACTATGTCACCACTATTTCGAATACTAGCAGGATCACCCACAGTGTACAGGTTTCAGCAGAGCTCCCAACACTAAGACAGACTAGGAAGATAGGCCTGGCGACCTATTTCCAAAAGCTAGCCAAAGAAAATCCTGTGGATCCCAACAGAATACTGCCTGATACAGTGCTGGAAGATGAGTACTATAAATTGGAAGGCACTCAAAATAAATGGTAGCTGAAACAATGGATTTGAATGTACCAGTGATGGTGAAGATCATGCACAGGCCCATGTAATGTTTCGTCTGGTGTACATTGCTCACCAGGAGCTGGAACCAACTCAGTGATAACTAACAACAGCAACAACAAGGTGCTGGGATTCAACTTCTCATATGAAGCTATTCAAGGTGCAGAAACCATCTCAACATCCTGTTTTTTTTTTTTTTTTGGCTTGGTTTGTTTTCCTTTTATTCATTATTAGATACATTGACCAAGGCTGGTCTTTTTTTTTTTTTTTTTTTAATGCCCATCTGTTTAAAAATCAATTTTCATTTATTTTGGGGTCTTTGACACCCTCACTGAAGTATTTATATAACATAAATGTAAATATTTATGTACTTTATAACATATTTATATTTATGTTCAAAAGTACATATAAAATACAAACTGAAAATAGTTTTATAAAATAAGGCTACTAAGAAAAACTCTGTAGTAGTTTATGATATAAGATTCCTACCACAGGTATTGCAAACATGACCATGGAAGAAAAAATCAATAAAAGAAAAGGTGGTATTTATATTATGTATAGGTCAAGGTTGCAAGTGAGCTTGAGAGATGGGAGAAAAGGTTGAAAATACATTTAAGGTGAGAATTACTAGTATTTTTTTTTTTTTTTTTTTTCTTTGAAGGAGCCTGGATAAAGCCAGATAGGAAAAAATACTGGTAAACAAAGATGTTATGGACAAGAGGTCATTTTTATTCTTCTGAGTACTCATGAAAAGTCCAGAAAGTTTCATCTGTAGCTATATATTTTTATCTCATTGAAAAATGTCATAAAAAATGCCTTTAGGCTACTCCAAACTAATACCGTGAATGGAAAGGGAAAGAGGGTTAGCAGCTGTCATGCAGCCCATTTTCTCTCCCCTAGAGATGCCCATGAAAAAAAAAAAAGAGATGCCCATGAAATAAAATAAAGCAATGATCTGGTCAAATCTCCTTGTAAACATTGCTAATCTGATGTATTTCCTACTAGGAATAATGGAGAGTTCTTATCTATGAAATATTTTTTATGGGCTATATCTTATCTTTCTAAATGGTTTATAAACAAACCTGGAATTTATGGATTTACGGGGCATGGATTTCTGGAAGATGTCAGTGGCAACTTGTAATTATCAGTGCATAAAATGGAAATACTGCATGACTAAAACTCTTTCATTTATGTGCATATTTTCCTGATGCATCTCTTTGGAACTTTCATGTTAAATCTGAGCAAGAGCATGTCCTAACGCGGGGAGAAAAGATCTGAAAAACTGCAATGGCGTCTCCGATGTTGCCATGTTTTTTGACTTCTGGCTTGGGATTATCCGCATCCTCTGAAATAATAGTAAAACTTGGTTGAGGGTAAAAGATATGCTTTCTGCTGAAAACACTTTCTTATCGTAACTGGTGAGAGTTTAGGGATAATTTTGTTTAAAAAAGATAATTCAAAAGGTTACATACTGTATGATTTCATTTATATATAATTTTTGAAATTACAAAACTTTAGAAATGGAGAAGAGCTCAGCAGTTGCCAGGGGTTACTGACAAGGATCAGGGGAGAAATGAGGGGTGAGTTGGGAACAGTCCTTTTACTTGATTGTGCATGTGGATACATGAACCTATACATGCGATCATATAGGACTAGATACCAAAACCAAACCCTTTGCCATCAAGTCGATTCTGACTTACAGAGACCCTATAAGACAGAGTAGAACTGCCCCACAGGGTTTCCAAGGAGCAGCTGGTGGATTCCAACTGCTGACCTTTTTGGTTAGCAGCCATAGCTCTTAACCATTGCACCACCAAAGCACCACAGAACTAGAAAATACACACCTGCAAATGAATAAAACTAAAACTGGTACTATTTGAATAGTATCAGTGTTTTTTATCAATGTGAATATCCTGTTTGTGATGTACTATAATTTCGTTAAATGCTGCCATTGGGAGAAACTGTAAAATGTACAAAGTGTCTCTCTATTATCTTTTAGAGCTACATGTAAACCTACAATTATCTCAATAAAAAAAAGAATAAAAAATAAATATCCACATTTTACCTTAAAAATTCTACCCCACACTAAATCTTATTACAAAGATAAGACTTGTATAAGAAAACAAAAAGCCATTCATTTTATTTATCACAGAAAAAAATAAACACATGTATAAGATGATATACTGCCTTCACATAAAAAACATCTTGCGGACAATAGTGTAGATTCTGCTTTGCTTACTCTAGGGCACACTGTAGTCGAAGCTGGAGTTGTGAAAGGTATTAATTCTTCATAACAAATACTGACGCGATAAATTAGAGCAGCTCAGTCATGTGTGTATTCCCTTATCAATAAAAGTGCATGTGTGGAAAATACCTGTATATCTACCAGGAGATTACAGTTGAGAGTTGAATATTTATCAAGTTTGGACAAGATAATGTCAAGACTTTGTTGAATAGTCAAATTGATTTGATTTGATTTGATTCATCAGTTTATTTGTGAGATACTTTATTAAATAAACAATTTTTTGTTCCCTACTCAGCTTCTGGTGGCACAGTGGTTAAGTGATAGGGCTGCCAAACAAAAAGTCAGCAGTTCAAATCCACCAGCCACTCCTTGGAAACCCTATAGGGCAGTTCTACTCTGTCCTCTAGGGACGCTATGGGTCAGAATCGACTCAACCAACGGCAATTGGTATTACTCAACTTTAAGCACTGTGCTGAGCACTGGAGATAAAATGGGGAACAAAATTTTTTAAAAAAGGTCCTGCCTTCTTGGAGTTAACAGTGATGAGTTATAAGCACATTAATTGAATGAGCTCAAACATAATGATCACACTAAAACCAAATGGCAACTCTATAAGTACTATAAAATTATAAGGTAGTATAAAGGCATAATAAAAGAATGTGATATAATCCTATCCCTTTGAGGAAGTACTTTTTGAGCTGAGTTCTGGCAGCTGAACAAGTTTTAACTCTTCAAAGAGAATACCTTCAATGATAGGGTAGGTTGCAACTGAAAGAAGAAACAGAATGTACAAAGGTACCACGAGGCTGCAATGCTGAGGGCCAGCAAGGGATGAGTTTGAAGATAGGCAGTAGCTTGTATTTCTAGAGTTTAAATTTTTTTTTTTCTTTTCAGTCATAATAGCAATGGGGAAAATGTGTCCTTGAGCATGTTGTGGAATGTGGAAGGGGAAAATACTTATATTTGCTTGCTGATACTATTGTTCTGCCTACATTGTGGAGAATGGAAATTGACAGGATGAGTTTTTAACCATATAATTAGATAAGATTATGATATTATTTGAAGTAGATCATGACCACTTGGACTAGAAAGAAGAAGAGAGGATGTAAAGAGTCTGAGGTGCTTTGAGATTATATATTTTGAAGTTAATTGTTGTTATGTTGTTAGGTGCCATCAAGTCGGTTCCGACTCATAGCAACCCTATGCACAACAGAATGAAACACTGACCGGTCCTGTGCCATCCCTACAATCGTTGTTATGCTTCAGCTCATTGTTGCAGCCACTGTGTCAATCCACCTTGTTGAGGCTGTTCCTCTTTTCCACTGACCCTGTACTCTGCCAAGCATGATGTCCTTTTCCAGGGACTGATCCCTCCTGACAACATGTCCAAAGTATGTAAGATGCAGTCTCTCCATCCTTGACTCTAAGAAGCATTCTGGCTGCAGTTTTTCCAAGACAGATTTGTTGGTTCTTTTGGCAGTCCATGGTATATCCAATATTCTTTGCCAACACCACAATTCAAAGGCGCCAACTCTTCTTCGGTCTTCCTTATTCATTGTCCAGCTTTCACATGCATACGATGTGATTGAAAATACCATGGCTTGGGTCAGGCGCACCTTAATCTTCAGGGTGACATCTTTGCTCTTCAACACTTTGAAGAGGGCCTTTGCAGCAGATTTGTCCAATGCAATGCATCTTTTGATTCCTTGACTGCTGCTTCCATGGGTGTTGATTGTGGATCCAAGTAAAATGAAATCCTTGACAACTTCAATCTTTTCTCCGTTTACCGTGATGTTGCTCATTGGTCCAGTTGTGAGGATTTTTGTTTTCTTTATGTTGAGGTGCAATCCATACTGAAGGCTGTGGTCTTTGATCTTCATTAGTAAGTGCTTCAAGTCCTCTTCAATTTCAGCAAGCAAGGTTGTGTCATCTGCATAACGCAGGTTGTTAATGAGTCTTCCTCCAATCCTGATGCCCTGTTCTTCATATAGTCCAGCTTCTCGTATTATTTGTCCAGCATACAGATTGAATAGATATGGTGAAAGAATACAACCCTGACGCACACCTTTCCTGACTTTAAACCAATCAGTATCCCCTTGTTCTGTCCGAACAACTGCCTCTTGATCTATCTAAAGGTTCCTCATGAGCACAATTCAGCATTCTGGAATTCCCATTCTTCGCAGTGTCATCCATAGTTTGTTATGACCCACACAGTTGAATGCCTTTGCATAGTCAATAAAACACAGGTAAACATCCTTCTGGTATTCTCTACTTTCAGCCAGGATTCATCTGACATCAGCCATGATATCCCTGGTTCCACGTCCTCTTCTGAAACTGGCCTGAATTTCTGGCAGTCCCCTGTCGATATACTGCTGCAGCCATTTTTGAATGACCTTCAGCAAAATTTTGCTTTCATGTGATATTAATGATATTGTTCTATAATTTCCACATTCGATTGGATCACCTTTCTTGGGAATAGGCATAAATATGAATCTCTTCCAGTCATTTGGCCAGGAAGCTGTCTTCCATATTTCTTGGCATAGACAAGTGAGCACCTCCAGCACTGCATCTGTTTGTTGAAACATCCATTTTGAAGTTAATATGTGTTAAATGGACATGTTAGGAAGGTAGTGGCCAGGAGAAGGAAGACATGAAGATGTGGCTTGGTTCCTGGGTTGTTCACTTGAATGGGTGGTCATGCCATTGACTGAGATATGTTACACTGGAAGAAAAAATATGAACAGTAGGATAGTGATTAGTGTGATTTTGTACAACCAAATCAAAAAACCAAACCTGCTGCCATGAGTCAATTCTGACTCAGAGTAATATGAATCTGGGTCACAGATGTTAGAAAAATATAAAAACCAAACCCATTGCTGTCAGTTGACTTCAAGAGAGATCATTCATTAACAAGGAACCATCTACCTGTAGGTGTGACTGTGATTATGTAGGCAGAAAGAAAATCATGAGTTTTAATTTCGAGAAAGGGCATCAATTAGAAGCCATATAAAGATGGTAAAAATATATAAAGTAACGGCTAGATAATTTGGCCTTTTTTTTTTTTTTTTGATTAATATTAAGTAAACTCTTCAAAGGGGTATTATCATTTGAGAAGGATACTTTGGATCAAATGAGACTTTCTAGTTGCTGTTGAGTTGATTTTAACTCATGGCAATCCCAGGTGTGTGGGTGTAGAAGTTTGCTCCGTATGATTTTTAATGGCTGATTTTTTGGAACTAGAACACCAGGCCTTTCTTTCGAGGTATCTCTGGAAGAACCTGCAACCTTTTTGTTGGCAAATGACGCCGTAGCCATTTCCATTACCCAGGAACTCCAAAATGAGATTGGGGGATAATATGTTATGCAATATCCTTAATAAGTCAAAATGGACCAGCTCCAGTACAAGCAAAATTTTATTCTTTCATTTGAAGATGGACAAATCTTATGTTGAAAAAGGAGAAAAGAGGAAAGGATGGCTACAGATACAGTTTAGTTGATACATTTGGGAGAAGAGGTTGAGGGACTGACCATATGATAGTTGCTCTTTTCTCTTGAAGCCAGAGGCAAAGTCATTTGCGAAGAGAAAGGGGTTGTGTAGCACAAATGGAGAAGCAAGTGATTAGATTAAAGTGAAGCGAGTTCGAAATTGTTACTTTGAAATGTGAGAATTCATCAGAGATTTAGAGCATGATTTCTAGGCAAGATTAAGATCCCAGGTGAGATTGATGAAAATTTATTGTTGAAACAATCAACCCTGTTTCGTTAATGTCATCACCATTGTTAGGCTAGTCAGTGGTAGACCTGGAAAAATCAAATTACTGAGCTCTTCTGGGATTTTTTTTTTTTTTCTGGGATTAGAATATTTACAGAGAACTGTGGAAGATACTCCTGGTTGTTCAGGAGAGTCTGTATTCTCTTCCTGTGTACAAAGCTGGGCCACTTATTGCATCCTCTGATAGATCTAATCGTTGCCAATGGTTGATTTTCCACCCAAAGGAAATGTTACTGGGTGAAAACCCCAGATTCTGCGCCATGTGACTTGTTACAGCCAATAAACAAGAAGCTGAGGCAGGAGATCAGAAAGATGCCTTTATTTCATTGAGCAAGGAAAGGAGCAATCAGGACTGCTTATAGGCAGTTTGGGGAGGTGGGATTTTATAGAGAGCAGACAAGGAAATGCAAATTCATCACAATTATTCAGGATTGACCTTCAGGTAGGCACTCAAGGCTTGGGGATGACTATGGATTTTCTCTAGGCAAGCACTGGATTCTCTGGGAAGGAGGAAGAGATCGATTTTCCTTTATTAGTATGTTAAGTCTGTACCCAAAGGTGGGGTACTTAAATGTATTTTCACTTAATGAGCTGATGGGTCACTTAAAATGCCAAGATGGTGTAGAAAAACCTGGTAAAATCAGTTGAGGCCCGCTGTGCTATGATCTATTCTGTGATTAAAGTAGTCTAAGGAGCACAGAAAAAGGATTAACGCATTTGAATTGCAGTATTGGTGAAAAATACTGAATACACCATGGACTGCTAGAAGAATGAACAAATCAGTGTTAGAAAAAATAAAACTGGAAGGTTCCTTAGAAGAAAGGATGGCAAGACTTCATCCTGCTTACTTTGGATATGTCATGAGGAAAGATTATTTGCTAGAAGAGGATGTCATGTTTGGAAAAGTAGAGGGTCAGCAAAAACAAGGGAAACCTTCAATGAGATGGATCAACACAATCGCCACAGTTGACTTAAACATACCAAAGATCATAGAAATGAGGCAAGACTGGGAAACATTTCATTTGGTAACACATAAGATCCTTGTGAGTTGGAGCCAACTTGATGGCAACTAACAAGAAGGAACATGGAAAGAAATTATTTTATTATTGCTCTAAATAACTAGAAAAGCAATCTTGATGGAAAAAATAACAAAATTGTTTCAGATAATTAAAACTATAAATCCTTTTTGAAGTGAAAAATGTCTTGCTTATGATTTTGATTTTCTGCATGAGTTGATAAATGGTAGGTTAAGGTTACATCTTATAACAACATACTTGCTGATATTGTGCACATTATTTCGTCATTGAAAAATAGAAAAATTAGTTTTATGTTGCCACAAAGAAGGTAAATCGTTTTTCTCTTCTCCATAAAATAATCCACCAATTAATAAGTAGTTCATTTATTATGCACAAACTTTTTGGCCACGCTTATTAACTGATGTTATATTTGCTGAGGTGCCAAAACTGTGGTTAGCCAAATTACTTAAAATATTTTTCCCAAACAAGAGTAGAATAATCTCAGCACTATTTGTTTAACTACTAAGCAGCCTACTTGAGATTAAACTATTTGCTGAGATTTGTGATGCCATAAAAACCTGTTTAGCACTTAGGGTGTAAATTAAGTGTTTGGATTAAATATGACTTGAGGTGAAATGATAGCATCTATAGTGCAGTGTTTCACAGCAGCTGTACTCTAATGATTCTCAGCAAATACTGGCCAATGGTAATACGTCAAGTGCAGAAACAGGTTTTATCCTTACATTTTCTATTAGAATTTTCATTACAGGATAATAGGACCTCTATTAAAACTGATTTTTTTTTCCTAGATAACTCAAATTACTGCTACCAGATACACCATTATTTAAAATGTCATTCACACATAGGTCAAGTGTAACTGAAATCAGTTTATATTAAATACCTTTTAGCTTTTTACTAAAAAAGTGTAAGGCATAGTTAGAATTTAATTCACTGATTTCCATTCTACCCTGTATAACTAAATATCCATTTTTCATATCAAAATTATTTTGGTTCTTCTCAACCAAGATTTGGGAATCCTCACCCTTTTGGGGTTTAAGAGTTTACAGTTACTTGAAGGCACTGGATAGAGGAAAAAATTGAAGTAGAGTTTCCCACTGCCATCAAGTGTATCTTGGCAACCTTGTGTGTTACAGAATAGAAGTGCTCCATAGGTTTTTCTTTATGGAAATAGATTTCCAGGCCACTGGGTAGATTGGAATAGTACTTGTATTATCACTTAGAAACAAAATTTATTTTGCTAACTCACCCAACTAATATTAAGACTCATTAACAACCTGCGTTATGCAGATGACACAACCTTGCTTGCCTTCAGTATGGATTACACCTCAACATAAAGAAAATAAAAATCCTCACAACTGGACCAATAAGCAATATCACGATAAACAGAGAAAAGACTGAAGTTGTCAAAGATTTCATTTTACATGGATCTACAATCAACACCCATGGAAATAGCAGTCCAAAATCAAAAGATGCATTGCATTGGGCAAATCGGCTGCAAAAGACCTAGTTAAAGTGTTGAAAAGCAAAGATGTCACCTTGAGGACTAGTGTGCACTTGACCCAAGCCATGGTGTTTTCAATCAACTCATATGCATGCAAAAGGTGGAGAATGAATAAGGAAGATGAAAGAAAATTTGATGCCTTTGAATTGTGGTGTTGGCAAAGAGTGTTGAATATACTATGGACTGCCAAAAGAATGAACAAGTCTGTCTTGGAAGAAGTACAACCAGAATGCTCCTTAGAAGCAAGGCTGGTGAGACTATGTCTCACATACTTTGGACATGTTATCAGGAGGGATCAGTCCCTGGAGAAGGACATCATGCTTGGTAAAGTATAGGGTGAGCGAAAAAGAGGAAGACCCTCAATGAGTTGGATTGACACAGTGGCTGCAACAATGAGCTTAAGCATAGCAATAATTGTGAGGATGGCGCACAACCAGGCAGTGTTTTGTTCTGTTGTGCATTGGGTCACTATGTGTCAGAACCAACTCAACGGCACGTAACAACAATATTAAGGGTGCACATATGGGATTTTCTTAGACACATTGTTCAGTGACTATTTCTGATGAAAATATTGTTTGTTTTTTTTGTTTTTTTACCTGTCTAGATTTTTCTTCTTGTTAAGAACTGGATGCACATAGGGTGCTATAAACCTCCTTGAAATTGATTATTGTTATAATGTTTAGTTGCACGTGACATGTCTCACCTCATTACTCAAGTGTCTTCCTTTTCTAAGTGTGTCTTTTCTATGTCACTAACTATTCAAAACATAGATGAGGCTAGAGCTAAACTCTGTCTCCTTGTATTTCACTTGCCTTTATTATTTCACTATTTTGTGGCCATCACACATAGGATTAAAAAAAAACAGGAGGATAGGAAGAACTTTGTCAGGAAAAAAGGTTTCAACATGAAAATCTACTCCCCAGACTTACATTCATTTTCACTCACTGGGAAGGGATAAAGTAGAGTTTCCTTTTCAGGTCTTACTTCGCCTAATCTGGATATTGAGAAGGAGATTGCCCAAGGATTGCATTCCGGATGAGAAATTGGAGCCTGTACACTTGCATCTGGATTCAATTGATAGTTATAGAAGATCATCAGCCTCAGAGGTAAAGAGGTTCCTGCAGAAGATTCTTGATCTTACAGCTTCGTAAGCCATCTTGCCCAACTTGTGATGAATATAAAGTCTGTCATGGAGAATCTTTTCCAGCAATATCAAGAGCACTCAAAGGTGGCTGATCTATACTTTCTATTCACATATTCTGACTCTTAAGCAAAGGAATCCAAGTTCTCCATTAGTAGTCGATGGTCACCTTTGTATAGAGCTAAAAGAAATTCTTTCATAATGAATAGCTATAATGACAGAGGAGAAGTAATCTCTGTTCCTGTATTCGTTATTTGTTAAAAAATAATAATAGTATTTGCTAGAATGAATTTTGTGCCAAGTAAATGAGATGCCATGTATAAAATGCTAGTCATCCCATACTACCTAAATATTAAGAAGCATTCAGCAATTGGTTAAAGAAGAAATAAAACGATGCAAGCAGGTTTAGACTAGCTTTAGGAAATCTTTCTAAGGAAATCCTTGGATTTTCTTGGACAAGAAATCCTTGGGCAATCTCCTCCTCAATATCCAGATTATATAAGTGAAGACCAGACTAAGGCAACTTTACTTTCTCTCTTCTCACTGAATGAGGGTAAATAAAAGTCTGGAAAGTGAATTTTAATGTTCAAACCTTTTTTTTTTTTTTTTAAATGACAAAATTCTGTACTCAGTTCCCTCCATAATCATTCTTGAATTACTTAAACAGAAAAAAAATCATTCAATTAATGCCTGTCTTTCTATTTTTAAAATCCTATGTGTGATGGCCACAAAATTGTTAATCAACAGAGTCAGTAAGTTAAAAGGAGGTAGAGTATAGCACTAGTTCCTTTACACAATGAGTAATTAGTCATATAGAAAGACACTCTACTCCCATCAGATTGGTATAGTACAGATTTTTTTTTCATTTGTCTAATTTATTAATGGAACCCTGGTGGTGCAAAGGTTAAGAGCCCAGCTGCTAACCAAAAGGTCAGCTGTTAGTCAAAAGGTTGGCAGTTCAAATCCATCAGCTGCTCCTTGGAAATTCTATGGGGCAGTACTACTGTGTCATATAGGGACACCATGAGTCAGAACCTACCCGACGGCAATGGGTTTGGGTTTTTTTGTTTTGGGAATTCATTAATGCACAGAACATTATCCTATTGGCCTGAAAAAACTGCAGCGGCTTTCAAAAGTCCCTGTTACAGTATTAAAGAGTTTATGAACTAGGTGTGTGTGGCTTAATGTGTACACTAATATGGTTATTTTCAATGGAATCATGGATTATACCAGCTCAGTGGCTATATTGACAAATATGTTCCTTTTACACTCTATCTCATCTGTTTCCGTGGCATGATGCCCATTCATAAGTTAATCAAATCTTTCCTGAGAGGAGCTGCCAAGAAGACATTGCTTTGGACGGGCAATCAGCAAATTTTGGAAAGGCAAAGGTAATAGAACAAAATCAATTTAAATTAAGACATTAAATAACAACAAAAAGCCTGAACACTGTGATAATTTCTGAAGAAAAGCAGTATTTTTGTCATATTTATAAAACTGTCATATGGATAATATAATTTATTTGAAAATACTTAAATATGAGTCAATTAGCATAGCAGTCTTAGAAATATATGGATAAAACTATCAGGGAAAACAATGAATCTTAGATCAAGTAGTAAAATGTAGATAAGAATAACGAGTCATTCAAATGGTGAATTTAAATACTTCTAATTAATTTTCTCTCCTCTCCGTTCAAAAAGGCTAGATCTAAAGAAAAGAAATTGGCAAGATATCCCTTCTCTCTCCCTTTGGCAGAGAAAACCTTCCATGAATTTATGCCTCCCCGTGGGGAAACACGACTGAGTAGTGTTTCTCTTACCCAGATAAGGGTTTATATTATAAAAAACTATATATTTTAAAGCAGACAATGATTTACATGTTTTCATGTTTATTCTTTTCTCTGATACTATCATTTTTATCTATAACTTGAACAGTGCCTTTATCTAATATTCTAATATTGTCTAATACCTAAGAGTAGTATTTTTCTGATGCTATAAGTTTTATTCTTATATTCACTGAAAGAGAGACTATTTCTTGAGCTCAAAAATGTCTGTCTAAAAGCTGCTCATGCTGGAGGAATTTTATTTTATTTTACAAATCTTGCCAACATATTAATCAAAGCCCCTCAATGGCAAATAAATTTACTAGATACAGATAGAATTTTCTCCTTATAATAATTCCATAGATCATGCATTAAATATATAATATTGCATTCTATCTTCAGTTGCAGGTGTGAATATCGCATTATATGTATAACACCTCAAGTTTTACTAATAAGTAAATTTGTTTGATAATGGTGACTTTTGGAAAAGTTTCAGGGAAGCAATAACATTTGCACCAGCCCTTGAAAAATGAGTAGGCAGTAAGCCAATTTGTGTTGTATAGTATTGGTGTGCTAAATAGGAAGCACATGGCACTTTTCATTGTCGGGAGAAGAAATAATGTAATGAGGTCAGGAATTCAGAGTAAGAAAGATGTATAAATTAGCTATGACACATGTTAAGAAAAATTTACCTGAAGCCCTAATAGTCCATGCTTCAATTTTAAACATTTCTTGAAAATAATTATCCTCAATTTAAATACTCACACTGTTATAATGCTTAAAATTAAGGAAGTCTAATCTTTCTCCACACAACTCAAATGCCAGTTTGTGATACTGTGATGGCTTGTGTGTTTCCATGATGCTGGAAACTATACCACTGAAATTTCAGATACAAGCAGGGTTACCCATGGTGGGCAGATTTCAGCAGAGCTTCCAGACTAAAATAGGTTAGGAACAAAGGTCTGGTAATCTACTTCTAAAAATTAGCCAATGTGATCCTATGGATCACAAAGTAATATTGTCCAATATAGTGCTGGAATACGAGCCCCTTAGACACTCAAAATACACAGTGGCTACAATAATCAACTTGAATATGCCAAAGATCATGAAGATATCGAAAGACCAGACAATGTTTCATTCTATTGTACATGAGGTTGCCCAGAGCTGGAACAGACTGAACCACAACTAACAATAGTCTCTCTCTACTTGATTCTCATACATAGTTTTTATTAATACTAATAACGTCCACTAATCTTTACTTGATATTATTTATCTCATATTCATGCTAATGGGAGAGCCAATAAAATTTCAAACTGTGATCCCAGTCTATCTCTTATCACTTTCTAATCAGCTCACCAAATATCAGAATATGATGCTAATATCATAACTGTCCTTTTACAAATTTCAAAAAATTGAAAAATATATTCATTGTATGTGTATATGATAAAATTCTGATTACAATTAATCACTAAAATAACACCTGCTGTTAAGTGAAAAAACAAAACAGAAGCTTTATCTCACATACTTTGGACATGTTATCAAAAGGGAGAAGTCTTTAGAGGATAGCATCATCCTTGGTAAAGTAGACAGCAAAAAAGAGGAAGACCCTTAACGGGATGGATTGACACAGTGGCTGCAACAATGGGCCCGAGCATAACAATGATTGTGACGATGGTGCAGGGTTGAGCAGTGTTTTGTTCTGTTATACATGGGGTCACTATGGTTGGAACCAGCTCAGCCACACCTAACAAGAAATGGATTAAAAGAGATTAACAGCTATTGAACCAGATTTTTTCTTTTTTTACTTTTACTAGACTTATCCTAGTAATGGATTAAGCACTGATAAAGATGCATAGATGCTTCAAGATCAACAAGTATTAAGGCCATAGTATATTTTTAGTGAAAGCTCGTGTATATGCCAAATGGATTTCTGTATCATCTTCACCTTGAGAAGCTTAGGAAAAAAAAAAAAAAAAATAGGAAGGCCAGTGATTATTGTGTAATATTATTAATACAATAAATTTTAAAAATCATCTGTCTCTAATGACTCTTAGAGACAAATCATTGTTATCAATACCAGTGTTATCCTTCCAGAAACCTTTCAATGCACATATAAACATTTATGCAAATGTGCACATTTACTCACTTCTCCACAAGCAAATATACTTACAAACTTTAAAAATGTTTTACACATTGGCATTATGTTATACACACTGCTTTGAAATTTACTTTTTTATTTACAAGCATGATCTGACCTTTTATTTTAGACTGTATCAATGTCTTGATTTTTTGACAACTAAATAATGTTTTATTGTATGGCTATGCAACAATGGAAGAGTAAATGATAAGTAAGATATTTAATTAAACAATGTGGAAGGAAAGAGCCTGGCCTCTTTCCCATATGGTATACGTAGTACAGGTATCCCCCATCTTAGGATGGGGTTCCATTCCAACAACTCCATCTTAAATCAGTTGTAAAATAAGTCGAATACCTCTTTTTTTTTTTTTTTTTTTAGTTTTTGCTATTATTGCTTTTTATTAGCAGTATCTTTATAAATCCAATCTGTACTTGCTTTTGGGGGTTGAAAACATCACATATAAACTTACAGATATATTTTAATATGTACATAAAAGTACACAGATCATAAGTACATTGAAGAAGAGTTGAACAATGCGGGCATTTTGTCAGTTGCAGTAACAACTCCACTTCTGGAAGCCTCAGGGTCATCTGGATTCTCCCTGGGAAATGGGAAAGAATTTCTAGTCAGAAAATTAGTGAGAGTTGTCTGTATAGTCCTTTTCTTTTTTTCTTCACATATTTCATGGTAACATCGCACTGCTTTCCAAATCTGACTATTGACTTTAGCAAAGTGATCAGAGTTTGAATCCATTTTTTCAAGCAATGAAACCCCTGATTTAGTTTAGAAAAAAACTTCAGTTAATCTTTTCCCTGTAAAACTTTTTGACAGCTTTTCTCCTTCTTCTTTCTCATTATTTCTTCCTTCTTAAGCATTTTTTTTTTCCAAAATCCTCTAAGTCCTGATCTGTCAGTTCCTCTTCTTTGTGATCTATGAGCTGTTCCATACTGGCGATATCAAGTTCTAAATTCAGTGTTCTTGCCATATGGACAATTTTCCCACCGATCTCTTTCATCATAATATCCTGATCAAATGCTTGGAGTGTGTTCACATAACTCAGCAATCTTTTCCAAATTCCCTGCATACATTTCCTGTAACTTCCTCCCAGGAAGATGAAATGTTCGGGTTACACTGGAGAATATTATAATTCTTCCAGAAATTGCACAATGTTACCCTACCTCCATCTGTTGCAGCTATTGCCTGAGCAAACATAGTCCATAAATAGTATGCCTTGGAAGTGGCCACTGCACCTCGAGCTATAGGTTGAATCACAGGTATCATATTGGAGAGAGACTATTATTATTGGTTGTCATTGAGTCTGCTCCAACTCCTGGCAACCTCCGGTACAATAAAATGAAATGTTGTGTGCAGAGGATGTCCTGGGCATTATCAAGTAGCAGTAGAATCTTGAAAGGGGTACTCTTTTCAAGGTAGTAGGTGCATGCTTCTGGGATGAAACACAATTTAAAAACAAGTCTTTGAATGACACACTCATCTTCCAGGCTTTGGAGTTACTTCTGTAGCAGATCAGCAGATTATTTTTGTCAATATTTTTGAATCCTTCGGGTTTTCAGAATGGTAAACAAGGAAAGGTTTTAATTTAAATCCAACAGCATTTCCTTTAAGCAACAACATGGTTCTGTCATTACCTGCCTTGAAACCAGGCATAGACTTTGCCTCTGTGGATATAGCTTCTTTTATCTATGTTGAAAATCTGCTGTGGTAGATGTTCTACATCTTAAATTATCTTGTCCAGCCCATCCTCGAATTTTTTGGCTGCTTCAACATTGATGCTTCCTGCTTCTTCAGTTATATGCATGTTATGTAAGCCATATCTGTGTTTGAAGTGATGAAACCAGCCCTTGGTAGCATAAATACTCATGGTGGTCTTCCTGATGTTCCTTCAAGTTTTCAAAAAGGTTGTGTGCTTTCATTTGAATAGTCAGTAAACTCTTTAGAATTCTCTTCTGAATTTAGTCTTGTATCCAAATCATCAACGGCTTCTCCATCTTGTGGATTGGCCCTTGCCTCTTCTTTGTTAAAATTGTTGATTTTATGTCAATCTCACCTTTAACGGCCTCCAAAATCCTATTTTTATCCTTGTCAAAATGGTAGAAGGAGACAGACAGTCCTTCCTCACTTGCTATTCAGCCGACTTTCTTTCCATTATCATAGACCTTCAGCCTTCCTCACTTTTTTTTTTTCTTTTGACTTAGAACTTAAAATGGCATGGCTTCTTTTGCTGGACATATTATTGGGGGTATAAGCAGTGCAGGTGTTACAGTGTGAAAAACTTGAACAACTTGGCTTCAAATTAATGACTGATGCTTCTGTTGATATCAAATGCTGAATAAGATCATGCTATAGGCCCGGTCTACAAAGAAGTTGGCATCAGCATTGTAACTGTGAAATTGGAGTTGTAACAGCTGTTGGGCACATGTGTGGTTCAGGTGTCCTCTGTCCTTAGCATTGAACATTGTTCAACCTTTTATCTGTTATGACTCCCGACACCATCACTGACTTCATTGTAGACCAGGCCATAGCCTTGCTGTACGACGGTGTTTTGAGTAGCAAATCATAACATTGAACATCTAGGAGTGAACATCTGAGAATAACATCAACAAATTATATACTGTAACATTGTATGTAGTATACATTACTAAAGATAAGATGTTCAAAAACAAAAACAAAAAACAGGCAGTCGCAAGTGCGTTTTGTCATAACTGGAGTACATCATAAGATGGGGACTACCTATAATTTAAAAAACTCATAATATACAATGATTGTAAGTGCAAAAGAAACTGTGTATGCTCCTAAAATTTTGGTAGGAGTGTAATTAGTACCGCCACTATAGAGGACTATTTGATAATATCTATCAGAATTTAAACGTATATTTTCTGACTCCAAAATTTCACATTTAGAAATGTATCAGTCAGAAATACTAACATAATGCACTGAGATTAGGAACAAGTATATGTTATCATTTTTGTACTTAATTAAAAAAATACCAAATATTTTTCATTAAGCAATGATCAAGTTATGTTTAAATTAGATATTTAAAACTCTGATAGCTTAAAAATCTAGTTTCTTTCAGCAGATAGAGCAGTTTTATTCTTTGCGATAGAGGAAGCACTTGACTGGAATACCAAGACAAAACACAAATGTCAGTAGGATAGAAAAAAATTGGAGAGTAAGCTTATGAGGCTATGAAATGTATATTCTGATGAAACAAATGATTATGGAATTCCATAGTAGCTATTTATGTTTTTTTATTTTATTTTTTCTATTGGTTTCACTCTTTTAATGTCTACTCTTGGAATAAAAACAAAATAACCTTAGTCTGACAGCTAAAATAATTTAGAAGAAAACAGCTTAGATATTTTCAAAAAGATTCAATCCAATCCCCAAAGAAATTATTAATGCGAATATCGTAAATAAGAGCAAAGGACCAAGACTAGCCAAGGAGGAAAGGATGAAGAAGAAGAAGAACAGCAACAAAAAGCCCACTGCCGCAGAGTCGATTCAGACTCATAGCGACTCTATAGGATAGAATAGAACTGCCTGGTAAGGTTTCCTAGGAGTGGCTGGTGGATTCGAACTGCCAACCTTTTTAGTTAGCAACCATAGTATGCCATAGTTCTTAACCACTGCACCACCAGGGCTCCAAAAGAAGAACAAGGTGTATGATATTTACCTTAAAACATATCAAGACTTATAGTATGACCATATTGATTAATAGTATGTGGTATCGGCACAGGCATGGAAAATTGGCACCAAATCTAATGAAAAAGTATGTTGTTTTTTGTTAGATGCCCTCGAGGTCAGTTCTGACTCATAGCAACCCCATGTACAACACAACAAAATGCTGCCTGGTACTGTGCTATCCTCACAATCGTTATGGTTGAGCGCATTGTTGCAGCCACTGTGTCAATCTATCTCATTGAGGGCTTTCCTCTTTTTTGCTGACCCTTTACTTTACTAACCATGGTGTCCTTCTCCAGTGATTCATCTCTACTGATAACATGTCCAAAGTATGTGAAACATAGTCTGGCCATCTTTGCTTCTAAGGAGCATTCTCGTTGTACTTCCTCCAAGACAGATTCGTTCATTATTTTGGCAGTCTATGGTATATTCAATATTCTTCGCCAGTACCACAATTCAATTATGAAAAAGTGTAATGATCCCAAAATAGAGATATAAATATGCATGCTTGATTTATTGAAGAGTTGGCATTGGAGACTACCATGGAAATTATGGCCTATTCACTAAATGTTCTTAGGACAATTGGCTATCAGCTTGGAAAAAAAGGAACATTCAAATCGGATGCTTACTGTTAATCATTCACAAAAATCAACTGCATGTGGATAAAAATAAAAAAAGAAAATTATATATTTTAGCAGAAAATTCAGGTGAATATTAGGACTTAGTAGATGCCTCAAGTTTGGCATGAAACTTAACATTGCTGTTGTTAGGTGCTGTCATGGATTCAGTTGTGTTTCCCAAAAATATCTGTCAACATGGCTAGGCCATGATTCCCAGCATTTGTGTGATTGTCCACCATTTTGTCATCTGATATGATTTTCCTATATGTTTTAAAACCTATCTCTGTGCTGTCAATGAAATGGGAATTAGCAGCAGTTATATTAATGAGACAAGACTCAATCTAAAAGATTAGGTTGTATCTTAAGCCAATCTTATTTTCAGATATAAAAGACAAAAGTGAGCAGAGAGACAGGGAGACTTCATACCACCAAGAAACAAGAGCCAGGAGAATAGCGTGTCCTTTGGACCTGGGGTCCCTGCACTGAGAAGCCTCTCAACTGGGGAAGTCTGATGACAAGGACATTCCCCCAGAATCTACAGAGAAACAAAGCCTTACCTTGGAACTGGCACCCTGAATTCAGACTTCTAGCCTCCTAGACTATGAGAGAATAGATTTTACTTCGTTAAAGCCATCCACTTGGGGTATTTCTGTTACAGCAGTACTAGATGACTAAGACAAGTGCCATTAAGCTGGTTCCTACTCATAGTGACCCTATAATCTCCACTTACGTTCAATGTAGGCCGCATGCTCAAGGAAACTCGCTTTCAACTAATTGGCTACTCACAGCAGATACCATCATGGAAGTGATCACATTATATCAAATCTCATCATGGAAGTAATCACAACATTATGCAACTGCCAAACTATATCATAACTGCCAAAACACTAAGAATCATGACACAGCCAAGTTGACGCACGTACTTAACCATCACAGATAGATAGACAGAAAGACAGACCATATTTTGTTGATTCATTCATCACTTGATGAACTTTTGGGTTGATTCCACTTTGGGGTTATGAATAATGCTGTTAAGAACGTTTATGTACAAGCTTTTGCATGGGCTTAAGTTTTTGTTCAATTGTCTCGGATATATACGTAGGACAACAATTGCTGGGTCATACAAAAATTCTTTAATTTTTTGAGAAACTAACATATTTTTTTTTTTCTACAAAGGTTGCACCATTTACATTCCCTACAGCAATGCGTAAGTTTTCCACTTTATGCACATCCTCACCAAGACTTTTATTATCTGTCCTTTTTATCTTAGCGATCCTACTGGGGGTGAAGTGCTATGTCATTGTGGTTTTGATTTGCATTTCCCTTATAACTAATACTATTAAGCATTTTTTCATGTGCTTGTTGGCTCTTTGCCAATCTCCATTGGAGAAATGTCTACTTAAATACTTTAAACTAGGTTATTAGTCTTTGCTTGTTGAGTTGCTAGAGTTCTTTATGTATTCTGGATACCAGGTTTTTGTTGTTGTTAGGTGCCATCGAGTCCCACTCATAACAATCCTATGTACAACAGAACAAAAGGCTGCACACTCTTGTGTCATCCTCGCAATCATTGTTATACTCGAGCCCGTTGTTGCAGCCACTGTGTCAATCCAACTCATTTAGGGTCTTCCTCTTTTTCGCTGACCTTCTGCTTTATCAAGCATGATGTCCTTCTCCAGAGACTGATAACATGCCCAAAGTGTGTGAGACATAGTCTTGCCATCCTTGCTTCTAAGGAGCATTCTGGCTGTACTTTTTCTAAGACAGGTTTGTTGTTCATTCTTGTGGCAGTCCATGGTATATTCAATGCTCTTTGCCGACACCACAATTTAAAGGCATAAAATCTTCTTTGGTCTTCCTTATTCATTGTCCAGTTTTCCCATGCATAAAAGGTGATTGAAAACACCACGGCATGGATCAGCCACACCTTAGTCTTCAGGGTGACATCTTTGCTTTTTAACACTTTAAAGAGGTCTTTTGCAGCAGATTTGCCCAAAGCAATGTGTCATTTGTTTTATTTACTGCTGCTTTCCTGGGCATTTATTGTGGATCCAAGTAAAATGAAATCCTTGACAACTTCAGTCTTTCCTCCATTTATCATGATGGTCCAGTTGTAAGGATTTTTGTTTTCTTTATGTTGAAGTATAATCTATACTCAAGGCTGTGGTCTTCATCAGTAAGCGTTTCAAGTCTTCTTCACTTTCAATAAGCAAGGTTGTGTCATCTGTGTAACACAGGTTGTTAATGAGCCTTCCTTCAATCTTGATGCCTCATTCTTCTTCATATAGTCCAGCTTCTTGGATTATTTGCTCAGTATACAGATTGAATATGTATGATGAAAGGATACAACCCTGATACACACCTTTTCTGACTTTATGTAGTATCCCCTTTTTCTGTTCAAATGACTGCATCTTGATGTATGTACAGGTTCCTCAAAAACACAATTAGGTGTTCTGGAATTTCCATTCTTCGAAATGCTATCCATAATTTATTATGATCCACACAGTTGAATGCCTTTGCATAGTTAATAAAACACAGGTAAACATCTTTCTGATATTCTCTGCTTTCAGCCAGTATTTATCTGACATTAGCAATGATATCCCTTCTTCCAAGTCTGTGAATCTGACTTGAATTTCTGGCAGTTCCTTGTTGATATATTGCTGGAGCTCACTTTTAATGATCTTCAGTAAAATTTTACTTGCATGTGATATTAATGCTATTGTTTGATAACTTCTGCATTCAGTTGGATCACCTGTCTTTGGAATAGACATAAATATGGATCTTTTTCAGTTGGTTGTCCAGGTAGCTATCTTCCAAATTTCTTGGCATAGGTAATGAGCACTTCCAGTGCTGTATCTGTTTGTTGAAACATCTCAGTTGATATCCCGTCAGTTCCTGGAGTCTTGTTTTTCACCAGTGCCTTCAGCGCAGCTTGGACCCCTCCTTCAGTACCATTGATTCTTGATTATATGCTACTTCCTGAAGTGGTTGAATGCTGACAAATTCTTTTTGGTGTAGTAACTGAGTATTCCTTCCATCTTCTTTTGATGCTTTCTGCATCATATATTTTTGCCATAGAATCCTTCCATATTATAACTCAGGGCTTGAATTTTTCTTCAGTTCTTTCAGCTTGAGAAATGCTGAGCATGTTCTTCCCTTTTGGTTTTCTACCTCCAGGTCTTTGCATACATCATTATAATACTTTACTTTTTCTTCTAGAGCCGCACTTTGAAATCTTCTGTTTAACTCTCTTACTTAATCATTTCATTCTTTTGCTTTAGCTACTTGATGTTCAAGACCAAATTTCAGAGCCTCATCTGCCATGCATTTTGTTATCTTCTTTCTTTTTGTCTTTTTAATGACCTCTTGCATTCTTCATGTGTGATGTCCTTGCTGTCATTCCACAGTTCATTTGGACTTTGGTCATTAGTGTTCATCGGGTCAAATCTATTCTTGAAATAGTCTCTGAATTTAGGTGAGATATACTTAAGTTCGTACTTTGGCACTCATGGACTTGTTCTAATTTTCTTCAGCTTCAACTTGAACTCGTATATGAGTAATTGATGGTTTGTTCTGTAGTCCGCCCCTGGCTTTGTCCTGACTGTGATATTGAGCTTTTCCATTGTCTCTTTCCACAGACGGAGTCAATTTGATTTCTATGTATTCCATCTGCCAAAGTCCACATGTATAGTTGCCATTTGTGTTGTTGAGAAAGGTATTTACAATGAAGAAGTCATTGGTCTTGCAAAATTCTGTCATGTGATCTTCAGCATCTTTTCTGTCATGAAGGTCATGTTTTCCAAATACTGATCCTTCTTTGTTTCCAACTTTCACGTTCCAGTCACCAGTAATTATCAATTCATCTTGATTGTCTGTTCAGTCAATTTCAGACTGCAGAAGTTGGTAGCAATCTTCAATTTCTTCATCTTTGGCCTTAGTGGTTGGTGCATAAATTTGAATAATAGTTGTGTTAAGTGATATTTGTAAACCCAAACCAAACCTGTTGCTGTCAAGTTGATTTCGAGTCATAGAGACAGTATAGGACAGAGTAGAATTGCTCCATAGGGTTTCTGAACTGCTGGTGGATTTGAACGTCCAAGTTTTTGTTTACCAGCTGAACTCTTAACCGCTGAACTGCCAGGGCTTTGGTCTTCATTTTAAGTATATGGCTATTATCCTATCACAGATGGTGTTGTACTTCCATATAAATTTTGAAATGTACTTTTTGACAATGAATGCAACACCATTCCTCTTGAAGTTGTCATTCCTGGCATAATAGACCATATGATTGTCCAATTCAAAATGGCCAATACCAGTCCATTTCAGCTCACTAATTCCTAGGATATTGATGTTTATGCTTTCTATTTCATTTTTAACAATATCTAATTCTCCTATATTAATACTTCATACATTCCATGTTCTGATTGTTAATGGGTGTTTGCAGCTGTTTTTTTTTTCATTTTGAGTAGCGCCACATCAGCAAGTGAAGGTCCCGAAAGCTTGACTCCATCCAAGTCATAAGGGTTGACCCTACTTTGAGGAGGCAGCTTTTTCTCAGTCGTCTTTTCAGTGCCTTCCAGCCTGAGGAGATCATTTTCCTGCATTGTATCAGATAATACTCTCCTGCTATTCATAAGGTTTTCACTGGCTAATTCTTTCCAGAAGTAGACCACTAGGTCCTTCTTCCTAGTCTGTCTTAGTCTGGAAGCTCAGCTGAAACCTGTCCTCAGTGGGTGACCCTGCTAGTATTTGAATACCAGTTGCATCATTTCCAGCATCAACCAATACGCAAATGCCCATAGTTCTATAAACCCACAGACAGGTAGGGTACCAGGCTTTTTTCAGATATATTATTTGAAAATATATTCTGTTATTCTTTAAGTTGTCTTTCACCTCTTTGATAGTGTCAAAAGTAAAGCACCAATTTCTTAATTTTGTTCTAAGAAACTATTGCCTAATCCAAATTCATGACAATTTTGTGCCTTCAACTTCATTCTTTTGTATTTGGATATCCAGTTGTCTCAGCAACATTTGTTAGAGTATTCTTTCTTTTCCGTGTATAATTATTTTGTGTGTGTATATATATATATATATATATATATATATATATATATCTTCTAACACTTAACCATTGCATTACCAGGGCTCCTATATATGTATGTCAACGTATATCATATCGTAAAAGATCTGTATTGTTTTACGGCTGTGTAGTATCCCACTGTATGGAGATATATAGCTAGATAGAGTCTCTGGGTGGTGCAAATTGTTAAGTGCTGGACTACTAGCTGAAAGCTTAGTGGTCTGAACTCACCCACAGGCACCTTGGATGATCTGCTTTGAAAAGGCCACAACCTTGAAAACTCTATGGAGCAGTTCTACACTGTACACATGGAATCGCTATGAGTCGGAACTGATTTGATGGCAACTAACAGCCACAGTAGATACGTAGATAGGTAGATAGATAGAGGAACCCTGGAGGAGCAATAGTTAAGCACTCAGCTACTAACCGAAAGGTGAGCAGTTTGAACCCACCAGCCATTCCACAGGAGAAAAGACCTGGAGATTGCTCTTGTAAAGAAAGATTTTTAAGCCCAGGAAATACTATGAGACAGTTCTATTCTGTGATATAGGATTGCCATGAGTTGCAATCAACTTGCAAGCAGACAACAAGAACACTTATATATATGTGTGTGTGTGTGTGTGTGTGTGTGTGTGTGTGTGTACAGAGAGAGAGAGAGAGGAGACCTTGGGTGGTACAAATAGTTAACATGCTTGGCTACTAACCAAAAGGTTGGAGGTTTGTGCCCACCAGGAGGCACTTTGGAAGAAAGGCCTGGTGACTTACTTCTGAAAAATCAGGCTTTGAAAACCATATAGAGCACAATTCTACTCTGGCAGACGTGGGGTCACTATGAACCAATGCTGACTTATGGTGACCTCATGTCTGTCAGAGTAGAATTCACACATATATATATTTATACATATATTACATTACATATATGTAATTTATGTTTACATACATATTATATATATTACTTTATATTTGTATGCAATTTTACATATATCATCCTATCATTTGTTTACTAATTGTACTAGTCTATTTTTTATGTTTTGTTTTTTTTTTATTCTATGTTTTGGTTTTTTTTTTCTCTTTGCTCACTTTGTTTTAAATTATTTTTTCTAATCCAATTTTTCCCTTATTAGCTGTTTGGTCATTCATTATTTTATTATTTTTATAGGCTACTACAGAGATTGCGTTCATGAAATATAAATGCATTTTGAATTTTTATTATGTAATATAAATCACTAAATTACCATTTCCTCCAAAATGCAAATACCTTGAGATAATTTGTCAATTTCTTCACTTCAGGTTTTTGATCCTATTGTCATAAAATACTTTAAACCTAAAAATACATTATTCTTGTTTTACTCAGTCAATATTAATTTATATTTATCCACAATTTTATTGTTTTCGTTTCTTTTTTTCTCTAGACTTACATTTCTCTCTGGGACCCTGTCTCTTTGGCATATAGAAATTGCTTTCAGCTATTACTTTTTGTTTTATTAAGTTAATTTTAGTAGTACATATTTACTCCTGTAAATTTATTTTAGTTTTTATTTGCTTATAAATGAAATTATTTTACTTTTGTGTGAACTAGAATTTCTTTTGATAAGTATTCCAGTTTTTTTTTTTTTTTTTGGTACAAAACTTTTTAAAAATGCCATTGTCTTTTGCTCTCCATCATTAAGAAATCATATGATGTTGGCTAATGGGCCCTATCTTCCCACATACCAGATTTGATAAATCTACAGCAAAAAACTATACATATATCTATTAAATAGTTTGACTATGATGTGCCTAAGTGGGGCTTTCCTGTTTTTATCTATCTTTTGTTTGACAGAATTTCTAAGTCTGTGGCTTAATGTTTCAGAAAATTTTTGAATACTATCTCACCAAAGGTGGAATTTGTACCATTATTTTGCTCTACTCCTTCATAGCCTGCAATTACATACATACCAGGCCTTTGTTTTTTCACTTTTGCTAGCTGTGAATCTTATACATCTTAGTCTCCTGTATGTTGTTTGCACTTTGTTTTCTCTCTTTGCTTCATTCCTGATATTTTATACAGATTTATCTTCTAGAATGTAAATAATCTCTTCAGCTGCATCTAATCTGTTATTTCCCACAACCGTTATATTTTAAACTTGTTACTGTGCTATTTACGTAGAAATCTGTTTTTAAAGATTCTAATTCTCTGGTAAAATTGGCCATCTATTCTTTTAGATGTACTAATAACTACTTAAAAGAAAAAAGCCCAATATCTGGACCTCTTTTTTTTTTTTTAATTGTCTATTTTTGATTGATCTTTTTCTCTTTTGTCTATTTTTCCTTAATCCTATTGTTGTTCTTAGATGCCATCAAATTGGTTCCAACCCATAGAGACTCCATATACAACAATGTGAAACACTTGGTCCAGCACCATCCTCACAATATTTGCTATGCTTGAGCCCACTGTTACGACCACTGTGTCAATCCATCTCGTTGGTGGTCTTTTTGTTTTTTGCTCACCCACTACTTTACCAAGCATGATATACTTCTCCAGGGACTGGTCACTCCTGATAACATGTCTAAAGCGCATGAGACAATTCTCACCATCCTTGCTTCTAAGGAGTGTTCTCACTGTATTTCTTCCAAGACAGATCTCTTTGTTCTGGCAGACTGTGGTATGTTCAGTATTCTTTGCCAACACCATAATTCAAGTGCATAGGTTCTTCTTCAGCTTTCCTTGTTCATTGTCCATGTTTTGCATGCATATGAGATTGAAAACACCATGACCTTTATGTCACTATGAGTCAGAATCGATCTGACAGCAATGGGTTTGGGTCAGGTACTTCTTAGGTCTCAAAGTGATGTCTTTGCTTTTCAACACTTTAAAGAGGTCTTTTGCAGTGGATTTGCCTAATGCATTTGCTTTCTTGACTGCTGTTTCCATGGGTGTTGATTGTGGCTCCAAGTAAAATGAAATCCTTGACAATCTCAATATTTTCTCCATGTATCATTATGTCGCTTATTGGTCCAGGTGTGAGGTTTTTTTTTTTTTTTTTTTTCCTTTATGTTGATGTGTAATCCATACTGAAGGCTGTAGTCTTCGATCATCATTAGTAAGTGCTTCAAGTTCTCTTCATTCAGCAAGCAAGGTTGTGTCACTGGCATATTGCAGGTTGTTAATTAGTCTTTCTCCAATCATGATGCCACATTCTTCTTCATATAGCCCAGCTTCTCTGATTATTCACTCAGAATACAGATTGAATAAGTATAGTGAAAGGATACAACCCTGATTCACACTTTTTCTGACTTTGAACCATGCAGTATTCCCTTGTTCTATCTTAACGACTGACTCTCAATCTCTATCCAGGTTCCTCCTGATCACAATTAAGTGTTCTGGAATTCCCATTCTTTGAAATGTTATTCATAATTTATTATGATCCATACTGTCAAATGCCTTTGCATTGAATGAAACACAGGTTAAACACCTTTCTGGTATTCTCTGCTTTCAGTCAAGGTCCATCAGACATCAGCAATGATAGCCCTTTTTTTTTTGTTTGTTTTTTACAACCTCTTTTGAATCCAGTTGGAATTTCTGGCATTTCCCAGTTGATAGATTGTTGCACAGAAGAGGAAGTGGAACCAGGAATATAATTTCTGATGTCAGATGGATCCTGACTGAAAGCAGAGAATACCAGAAGTATGTTTACCTGTGTTTTATTGACTACACAAAGGCATTCGACTATGTGGATCATAAGAAATTATGGATAACATTGCGAAGAATGGGAATTCCAGAACACTTATTCGTGCTCATGAGGAACCTTTACATAGATCAAGAGGCAGTTGTTCGGACAGAACAAGGGGATACTGATTGGTTTAAAGTCAGGAAAGGTGTGCGTCAGCGTTGTATTCTTTCACCATACCTATTCGATCTGTATGCTGAGCAAATAATATGAGAAGCTGGACTGTATGAAGAAAAATGGGGCATCAGGATTGGAGGAAGATTCATTAACAACCTGCATTATGCAGATGACACAACCTTGCTTGCTGAAAGGCAAGAGGACTTGAAGCACGTACTAATGAAGATCAAAGAACACAGCCTTCAGTATGGATTGCACCTGAACATAAAGAAAACAAAATTCCTGACAACTGAACCAATGAGCGACATCATGACAAACAGAGAAAAGATTGAAGTTGTCAAGGATTTCATTTTACTTGGATCCACAATCAACAGCCACGGAAGCAGCAGTCAAGAAATCAAAAGACGCATTGCATTGGGCAAATCTGCTGCAAAAGACCTCTTCAAAGTGTTGAAGAGCAAAGATGGCACCTTGAAGACTAAGGCACGCCTGTCCCAAGCCATGGTATTTTCAATCGCATCATATGCATGTGACAGTTGGACAATGAGTAAGGAAGATCGAAGAAGAATTGACGCCTTTGAATTGTGGTGTTGGCGAGGAATGTTGAATATACCATGGACTGCCAAAAGAATGAACAAATCTGTCTTAGAAGTACAACCAGAATGCTTCTTAGAAGCAAGGATGGCCAGACTGTGTCTTACATACTTTGGACGTGTTTTCAGGAGGGATCAGTCCCTGGAGAAGAACATCATGCTTGGCAGAGTACAGGGTCAGCGGAAAAGAGGAAGACCCTCATTGAGGTGGATTGACACAGTGGCTGCAGCAATGAACTCAAGCATAACAGCGATTGTGAGGATGGCTCAGGACCAGGTAGTGTTTTGTTCTGTTGTGCATAAGGTCGCTATGAGTCGGAATCAACTCGACGGCACCTAACAACAGCAACAACATACTGTTGCAATCATTTTTAAAATTATCTTCAGCAACATTTTGCTTGCTTGTGATATTGATGATACAGCTTGATAATTTCTGCATTCTATTAGGCCACCTTTCTTTCAGTGGGCTTGAATATGGATCACTTCCAGTCAGTTGGCCAGATAGCGGTCTTCCAAATTTCATGGTATTGACTAGTCAGTATTTCTAACATAGCTTCCATTTGTTGAAGCACTTCAATTGGTATTCCATCAATTTCTGGAGCCTTGTTTTTCACCAGTGCCTTCAGTGAAGCTTGGACTTCTTCCACCAGTACCCTTGGTTCTTGATCATGTTCTATCTTCTAAAATGTTTGAATATCCACCAATTCTTTTCGTACAGTTACTCTGTGTATTCATTCCATCTGTTCTTGGTGCTTTCTGCATTGTTCTATTTTTTGCCCGTAGATTCCTTCAATATTGCAACTTGAGGCTTGAATTTTTCCTTCAGTTCTGTCAACCTGAAGAAATGCCTAGCTTCCATTTTGTCCTCCCCTTTTGGTTTTCTAACTCCAGGCCTTCGTACATTTTATTATAATACTTTACTTTGCCTTCTCAAGCAGCTATTTGAAATCTTCTGCTCAGCTCTTTTGTTTTATCACGTCTTCCAATCAGTTTAGCTACACTATACTCGAGAGCAAGTTTCAGAGTCTCTTATGATATCCACTTTGGTGTTTTCTTTCTTTCCTGTCTTTTTAATGACCTCTTGCTTTCTTAATGCATGATGTCCTTGATGTCACCCCACAACTCTTGTGGTCTTCAGTCATTAGCGTTTGATACGTAAGATCTATTCCTGAGATTTTCTCTAAAATCAGTTGTGATATACTCAAGGTTGTATTTTGGCTGTCGAAGACTTGTTTTAATTTTCTTCAGCTTTGACTTGAACTTGCATATTAGCAATTTATATCTGTTCTGTAGTAGGTCCCTGGCCTTGCTCTGACAGATAATATTTAGCTTCTCCATTGTCTTTTTCCATAGATATAATCTATTTGATCCCTGTGTATCCCACCTGTTTGAGGTCCACATGCGTAGTCACTGTTTATATTTTGGAAAAAAAGGTATTTGCAATGGAGAAGTTGTTGGTCTTGTAAAATTCTATAATGTGATCTCCAGCATCTTTTCTATCACCAATTTTACCTCTCAGTATACCAAGGAATGTTGTTATTGGATATCAACCATTAAGTATAGAAAACTGAAGAACTTGTATGCTACTGCATCCTCCAGAGAAGATTTTCGTTGGATTAGTCAGGCAGGAGTTTGACCCAGAGTGTTCAGAAAATTATTTAACTTCTTTGACCCTAGGCTGTTTTTGTTTTTCATTTAAAATAAGACTAATATGACTTACCCCATAACATTGTTGTTCAATTATATTACATAAAGTTTATCATCTTCTGGGGCATTATATGTAATCAATTAACCTTGGACTCTTTACTCCTTTATTTTGCAAATATGACCAGAAACTTAAGTTGACTGAATTTACATAGTCCAAACATTTGTAGAGAAGCTCTCCTACTCACTTTTAGTGTGGGAGAAAAGTACTGATACATTAATTAGAACATCTACACCTAAGTAATTTTTTGGTAAGCTCCCATTCTTAAATGCAAGTTTCTTTAAAAAAAAAAAAAAAAGGATAAAGTAAATACCAGTAACAGGGTATATTTAGCATCTTATGTAAAAATTGTGTTCCTTTTATTCAGAATATATTCATTAGGTCCCCCCCCACCCCGATTACTTAGAACAGTCAAACTTCTACAGTTTAGTATCTCAGGCCCAAGATTTCCCTTACCTTTCTTCAGACATTTTATTCTGATTGCTTCCTGTTGCTCATGTGAGACACTTTTACCTCTCTGCCTGAATTTTTTTTTTTTTTTTCTCTTGCAGGGGTAGATTATCCAATAAGCAAGGTAAGAAAGGTGTTTACCTTGCTTACCAGATCACCTATAGTGAAGAATTGCATTTTTTTTTTTTTTACCACATAGAAGATTCTGCTTCTAGGTATGACTGACACCTGTCTCTCTCCTAACCCCACAGCACCTTCCTACAGAATCAAAACCTCTTTTCACATTTACAATCCTTGAAAAGTACAGATGGCTCAGTAAACAAGGTAAGCATGGGTTTACTTGTGCTTACTTATTAATCTTACTAACACATCTTTGATGTGGTGAAACCCATGTGAAATTGTTTATTACAGGTAATCTAGAAAGCAAGGTAGCACCATACTTACCTTGCCTATAGGATAATCTGCCCATGTCCAGTATGCTCTGTTCTTTTTCCTGAATGTATTTACATGAATTTTTGTAACATGAGGCAGCAAAAGTACTAATAAGAAAGACACAAGTCAGTGTTGAGTTTTTGCAAATTGAGCTTTCAGAATGCATTCTTATTCCTTTCTATTACTTTCTTTGTTATTTCCAAAATTAACTCTGTTTTCAGGGTACTGTAGCTTAGCTAGGGGGATCCTCACCCAAGTCAGGTGAATTAGTTTAATCAGAATCCACAGGCATTGTCAACAAGGACAATCCACAATTCGTCTGGGCTATGAAAACAGCTGGACTTCACAAGAATATTCTAGTGCCAGCACTGGACCCTGTCATCTCAGCATCAATGTAAAAAGAGCCACTTCTGCAGACAGAAGATTTAATTTACTATAAACCTGTTGCTGTCGAGTCGATTCCAACTCTTAGTGACCCCATAGGACAGAGTAGAACTGCCCCATAGGGTTTCTAAGGAGCCGCTGGTGGATTCAAATCACTGACCTTTTGGTTAGCAGCCTAGCTTTTAACCACTGTACCACCAGAGCTCCAATTTAGATATAGTGACCTTTTTTTGCACATCTTTGTGGTCCCCGTTACACATTCCAACATATTTCTTTTAGCTGCAGTGCGTACAAAATAGCACTGTACATCAAAGTCCAGAACTTTGATGCTATTAAACGTATTCAGCAAATTTTATATCCATGTTCTTATGATCCTTTTTTAAAATAAAGAATATCAAACTCTTAAGATTACTTTTTAACTGATATTAACTATATAATTTTCTTTTCACCTTTGTTCCTCAATCCTACAATTTTAAGATTTTAAAGCATTTTATTTAAATACTTGACTACATAAACTAATCACTTTAGGTTTTAAACAGAGCGTAGGCATTTATCTCCTGGTTGTTTATTTTATTTTATTGCATTTATTTCATCCCATATCATACTCAAATAAACCATTAAACACATTTTCCTGGTTTCTTCACATAACAGCGTATAGGATTGAAACAAAAATTAGAAAAAAAATGGGTGAAAGTAATGGAATGCATTGCTGTTCAGATGCTCAGGACAATTTTCCTCTGAAGGTCATATTAATAATACAAATTTAAGATAACCTGTATGCTTAATGAGAACAATTAACCAGACAATTTGCTATACCCTTATATCTGATGATCTATGGATGAAGTTATCACGTAAATAACACTTTTATTAGCTTTTGCTCTTTTTTGTAAAGCACATTTTAGTCGACAATAAGTCACACACCATAGCCTAATTATGCTATTAAAATTCAACCCACTGCTCATAAAACAGCTTAAGTCTCCTTGTTCTTTATAAAATCCATTTTTGTAGATGTATTGATTGGAGACAGAGAAGTAAAAAGGTGTCTCCAGGCTTTTCTCAGCAGGTAAGCATGTTTCTTCCACACTCCCTGGCAGGAATTCCTTTTGTGCCATTGGTTCACCTGGAACTATTATGAGTATGTGGGGAGATGGGTCTTCATTGACTACTCTGGTGGATCTTTGGCTTTCATCAAGATCCAACACTTGCTTTTGGGCTTCATATTCTACATCCTCTTGAGAAAACACATCAGAATCAGGTATTTGCTGAAAATAAATCATATTAAAGTTCTAATGCCAAAAACCAAAAAAAAAAAAAAAAGAAAAAAAATTCAGGGCCATTGAGTCAACTCCAACTCATAGCGACCCTGTAGGACAGAATAGAACTGCCCCATAGGATTCCCAAAGAAGGGCTGGTGGATTCAAACTGCTGACTTTTTAGTTAGCAGCCAAACATTTAACCACTTCTGTACCAGGGCTAAGTCCTTTAAATACTTCAAACACTTCCTAAAGATAGTATGTGTCTATAGTCTTCATGAAAAGAACTAAGGGATATGTTTGATGTACAAGTGCCTGAAAAACACACTGAAAAATCTCTTTCTTTACATACACCTATATTTTGGGTTTCTTTTTTTTTTTTCATGTTTTGTTCAGAACTTAAATGGTCACCACCATTTAAGCTATTGTATTTCCTTCCAAGGTCAAGATCAAAGGTATTTCTCTGACAAAGTCTTTACTACCATCTCCAAACTATACTTCTGTCATTAATTAACAGTTTTATAAATAGAACCTTTATGATATTCAAATGTATTTTTCCAAAATTATGTAGATATCAAGTTGTAAAGCTGCACAAATAACTGGGACATAAATAAGATTTTTTTTTTTTATTTTTACTGTGCTTTATCTGAAAGTTTACAAACCAAGTCAGTCTCTCATACAAAAACTTATATATACCTTGCTATTTTTTTGTTTTTATATATATATATACTCCTAGCTGCTCTCCCTCTAATGAGAGAGCACACTTCTTCCTTCCACTCTATTTTCATGGCCATTCAGCCAGCTTCTGACCCTCTCTGCCCTCTCAACTCCTCTCCACACAGGAGCTGCCCACATAGTCTCCTGTGTCTACTTGATCCAAGAAGCTCACTCTTCACCAGTATCATTGTCTATGCCACAGTCCAGTCCAATCCCTGTCTGAAGAGTTGGCTTTGGGAATGGTTCCTGTCTTGGGCTAACAGAAGGTCTGGGGACCGTGACCTCTGGGGTCCTTCTAGTCTCAGTCAGATCATTAAGTCTGGTTGTTTTAGAGAATTTGAGGTCTGCATCCCACTGCTCTCCTGATCCCTCAAGGGTTCTCTGTTGTGTTCCCTGTCAGGGCAGTCATCGGTTAAAGCTGGGCACCAGCTAGTTCTTCTGGTCTCAGACTAATGGAGTCTCTGGTTTATGTGGCCGTTTCTGTCCCTTGGGCTCATAATTACCTTGTGTCCTTGGTGTTCTTCATTCTACTTTGCTCCAGGTGGGTTGAGACCAACTGATGCATCTTAGATGGCCACTTGCTAGTGTTTAAGAGCCCAGAAGCCACTCTCCAAAGTGGGATGCAGAATGTTTTCTCAATTTTATTATGGCAGTTGACTTAGATGTCACCTGAAACCATGGTCCCCAAACCCCTGCCACTGCTATGCTGGCCTTCGAAGTGTTCAGTTTATTTAAGAAACTTCTTTGCGTTTGGCTTAGTCCAATTGTGCTTGAACTCTCCTGTATTGTGTGTTGCCTTTTCCTTCACCTAAAATTGTTCTTATTTACTATCTAATTAGTGAAAACCCCTCTCCCTCCATCCTTCCTTCCCCACCCTCATAACCATCAAAGAATATTTTCTTCTCTGTATAAACTATTTTTCAAGTTCTTATAATAGTGGTCTCATACAATATTTGTCCTTTTGCAACTGACTAATTTCAATCAGCATAATGCCTTCCAGATTCCTCCATGTTATGCAGTGTTTCACAGATTCATCACTGTTCTTTATCAAAGCGTAGTATTCCATTGTGTGAATATACCATAATTTATTTATCCATTCATCCATCAATGGGCACCTTGGTTGCTTCCATCTTTTTGCTATTGTAAACAGTGCTGCAGTGAACATGGGTGTGCTTACATCTGTTCATGTAAAGGCTCTTATTTCTCTAGGATATATTCCCAGGAGAGGGATTGCTGGATCATATGGTAGTTCTATTTCTAGCCTTTTAAGGAAGCACCAAATCGATTTCCAAAGTGGTTGTACCATTTTACATTCCCACCAGCAGTGTATAAGTGTTCCACTCTCTCCACAACTTCTCCAACATCTATCATTTTGTATTTTTTGTATTAGTGCCAGCCTTGTTAGAGAGAGATGGAATCTCATTGTAGTTTTGATTTGCATTTCTCTAATGGCTAATGATCATGAGCACTTCCTCATGTAACTGCTATCTACCTGAATGTCTTCTTTAGTGAAGCGTCTGTTCATATCTTTTGCCCATTTTCTAATTGGATTATTTGTCTTTTTATAGTTGAGTTTTAGCAATATCATATAGATTTTAGAGATCAGGTACTGATCAGAAATGTCATAGCTAAAAACTTTTTCCCAGTCTGTAGGTGATCTTTTTACTCTTTTGATAAATTCTTTGGATGAGCATAGGTGTTTGTTTTTTAGGAGCTCCCATTTGTCTAGTTTTTCTTCTTCATTGTTAGTAACGTTTTGTGTACTGTTCATGCCACGTTTTAGGACTCCTTCCTTATCCTTTATGATGGATTTAACTTTAAAGTCTATTTTGTCAGAAATTAATATTGCCACTCCTGCTCTTTTTTGATTGTTTTTTGCTTGATATATTCTTTTTCCATCCTTTGAGTTTTAGTTTGTTTGTGTCTCTAAGTCTAAAGTGTGTTTCTTGTAGGCACCATATAGACGGATCATGTTTTTTAATCCATTCTGCCACTCTCTGTCTCTTTATTGGTGCATTTAATCCATTTACATTCAGCATAATTATGGATAGGTATTTAGTGGGGTGGGTTATGAATTTAGTGCTATCGTTTTGATGTCTTTTTTTGTGTGTTGTTGACAGTTTCCTTTTTGCACTTAATTTTATGTGCTGAGTAGATTATATATTGTCCTTTCCTCATATTCATTGTTGCTGATTTTGTTTCTGCTGGGTGTTGTATTTTATTTTGATGTGTAGGATAGTTTGTCTCCTTTGTGGTTACCTTATTATTTACCCCTATTTTTCTAAATTAAAAAAAAAAAAATTTCTTTTTTTTAAATTTAGAAAAACAGGTTTAAACCTAACTTTTATTTCTTTGTATCACCTTGTCTTCCTGTCCATATGAAAGCTCTATGATTACATTTCTTAGTCCCTCTTTATTGTTTTGATGTTGTCTTCTTTTACATAATAACATCGTTGTTTCCCTGTTTGGAGCATTTTTTTACTTTGATTTATTTTTGTGATTTCCCTGTCTGTGTTGACTTCTAATTGCTCTGCCCAGTGTTCTAGTCTTGGGTTGATACCTGATATTATTGATTTTCTGACCAAAAAATCCCCTTTAGTATTTCTTGTAGTTTTGGTTTGGTTTTTACAAATTTCCTAAACTTCTGTTTATCTGGACATGTCCTAATTTCACCTTCATATTTGAAAGACAGTTTTAATGGATATATGATTCTTGGCTGACAATTTTTTTTCCTTCAGAGTTTTATATAAGTCACCTCATTGCGTTCTTGCCTGCATGGTTTCTGACAAGTAGTCCAAGTTTATTCTTATTGACTCCTTTGTAGGTTACTTTTCATTTATCCCTAGCCACTCTTAAAATTCTCTCTTTATCTTTGATTTTGGCAAGTCTGCTTATATTATATCTTGGTGACTTTCTTTTGAGATCTACCTTAGTGGAGTTCAATGAGCCTCTTGGATAGTTATCTTCTTATCTTTCACTATATCAGGGTAGTTTTCTGCCAACAAATCTTCAACAATTCTCTCTGTATTTTCTGTTATCCCTTCCTGTTCTGGTACTCCAATCACTTGTAGGTTATTTCTCTTGATAGAGTCCCACATGATTCTTAAGATTTCTTCATTTAAAAAAAATTCTTTTATCTGAGTTTTCTTCACATATATTGGTGGCGAGTGCTTTATCTTCAGTCTCACCATTTCTGCCTTCCACTTGCTCAGATCTGCTTCTCTGACTTTCTATTGAGTTGACAAATTCTGTAATGTTATTGTTAATCTTCCGAATATCAGATTGTTTTCTCTCTATGGATTCTTGCAGCTTATTTTTCTTTTTTATGCTCTAAATAACTTTTTAAATTTCTTCAACTGTTTTATCTGTGTGTCCCTTGGCTTGTTCTGCGTATTACCTGATCTCCTTCCTGATGTCTTGAAGGGCTTTGTATATAAATCTTTTGTATTCTGCATCTGGTAATTCTGGGAACGCACCTTCATCCAGAAGGTCCCTTGACTCTTTGTTCTGAGAACTTGTTGAAGCGATCATGGTCTGCTACTTTATGTGATTTCATATTGACTGTTGTCTCCTAGCCATCTATAAGTTATTGTATTAGTTTATTTTATGTTTACTTAGTGTATCCTAGCTTCTTGCTTTCTTTTCTTTTGATATGCTCAAATAGGTTGCTTGAGTGAGCTAGTTTGATTATTTTCACCTTTGAAGCTTTAATGTCCTGTCACCAGATGGCTAGAGCTGTTATCAGGTATATGAGCCTATGAATCCATTCATTTTTCTTGTTTGAATTCAGCTCAGGTTTCCAGGTAGTTGGTCATCAAGTGTATGGAACAGTCTCTGTCCTATAGTCTTAGAGGAGCTGGGGTGATTGGTGTAGATACTGGTGTTTGGTTGCAGCAGGGGGTCATGCTCTGAACAAGGCATGGGGCTGACAACCATCCCCTGAGTTTCTGTGAGGAAATCGTGTCCCTGTTCCCTAAAGTGCACAGGTGGGTGGGTTCTGCAGACAGAAGGCCTGGGAGGTACCAGTTATCCTTCAACCCCTGTCATGGGTGAGTGGAGCCACCAGTCCTTGGGCCCCTGATGTGGGTAGGTGAGGACCCTATTTAATAGGCAAAGTGGTGTCAAACATCAAACACCCACCTCTCTACCACACAGCTGAAAAAGTTGCAGTCTGCCAGCAAGGACCTATTCTCCTGGAATAGACCCATACAGGCCCTTGTAGGGGGGAAAGTTATTCAAAATCCATGGACTGTTTATGCCTGGATAAGAGCTGCTTCTGTTCTGAGCTCCCTAGGTTAGTGGAGCTGGAAGATTATCTTTTCCCCAACTGTGAATTTATTCCTTCTCCAAGGCCAGGAGAATGGCTATCTCAGGCCCAGGGAAATCAGCCTCTGAAGCTGCCTTGTGGACTGGGGGTATGGTAAAATATACTCAAATACTTAACTTTTGCTGAGAGTGCTGTTCTTCTCCGGTTCTGAAGGTGTGAGTAGGCTGTGCAGCTAGCTGTTTCTCCCTGAGGAAACTGTGGCCAAATGCTACCAGCAGTCTGCTGCACTTGCTCCCAGGAATGGTGCCTGAGGGTTCCCAGAGATTCAATTTCAGCAACTTCTCTGAACCATCTCTCCCTCCATTTCTGAACCATCTCTCCCTCCCCCTACTGCTCAGCCCATTTTCTAACTTTGCCTTTGATGTTCGGGGCTCCTAGATTGTCATAAATATAATCATTTCACTTGTTTTTTTTGGGGGGATCTTTGTTGTAAGAGCGTTCACCAAGAGCTTCTGACTACTCAGCCAACTCGTCCCCCAAGATTTTTTTTTTTTAATCTCTTACACATACAATTTAAAAATCATCAGTCTAGGTATGGTATGGCACCCTCTTAATATTTTCATTTCCCAGCCTCTTTCTTTTTCTCGCTATCTTTCATGGGATATTAGCCCTTTCATTTATGGTTCACTACGGCAGTTGGAGTTTCAATGACATCAGGATGAAAGAAGGAAAGGTTATATCTATATATAAACTTATATTATTGCCCAAAATTTACTAACATGACCACATCTAGCTGCAAAGAAGGGTAGAAAACATCGTATTTTCACTAAATGAATATAACCAGTGTAGATGAGAAAGAGGGAGAGATTAGGTTGTGGAAAAGGCAACTATAATTCTTTGCCACACAAATGGATTAAAACATGTGTCTCTTGGTTTAGAAACTTCTACTTTTTCTATTGTTAATATTCCCTACATATTTAACAATTATTGTCTTTTCTTTACAAATTCTAACTCTATAATTCATTTATATGTAACTTCCTATGTCATAATAGTTTAAGTATCTATATAAAAAAATCTAATAAGAGACAGCTAAATACAACACAGTAAATACAAAGTAAATATCGATGTAAGAAAATTTAATAAGAAATAGTTAAATAAGAGATATATGTATTATTTATATTATATGCTACTTATATAGTAATATATTAAATAATATATGCATCTAATTACATTGTGTTTTATACTCTAAAGGAATATGTAAAATAGGTTAAATAACTCTAAAAGAATATTTTTTATAGTAGAAATAAAAAAATTATAGTATGACATTCTTAAATTAAAATTTCATTTTTTTAAATTTACGAGCTCCTCTTGTCTTGCAATTTTATGTTAAAAATTAGAGGCCAGAAAAGCAGTAAAAATTCATTGTAAGCACAAAAGTTATAGCTGATAGAAATGAATGGGTATATTTTTTAAGTCTGTGTATCATTTTTATATCTAGATTTCTAATGACCCATATACTTACCATGGCCAACTCAGTACTTGATGTGGTTAGAATCACCACTATAGTTTAATAATCATAATAACATTAATAGCCCAATTTAAGTACTGTTGGTGATGATGCTTTCCAACCTCTGCATAAGTTTCCCTAATTTATACTGACATTGAGTTTTAAGTAAGAGACATCTCTTTTCCCCTAAGGAGAAGATTTTAATGTGTCTGATTTTCTCTTAAGTGGGTACCTTTAGACTCCAAAATCTTTAAAGAAAAAGTGATGTTCCTCAATGTGTGGGTAAACTTCCTGCTTTAGAGATTCATTATCCCTTAGGAATTTTTTCAAACCTACTGTCTTCCTATAATCCATTTATGAAAAATAATGCACTGCTATTTTCCTTGGAGACTTTACCTGAAATATATTCCTAGTTTTGCCACAAAGCAATATATATATATATATAAATATATAACTTAAATCTCCTTACTAAAAATTGGATAGACCATAAACTTAAAATTTTCCAGTTATGAAGATCTCATCCAACTTGACCTGCATGTCCAGTCAGCATCTAACAGAAAAAAACACTTTTTTTCTTAAATTCTCTGTTAAGAAAATATGACTACCATTCAATGCAAATTTAATAGTAAAGTTGACAAATGTGATCAAGGCTTATGGTTAGCAATGTATATCCTAAAGAAAATTAGCAGAAAAATTTGGAAGACTCAAGTCAACCTATCTTAATCTACATGGTGAAAAATATTCATTTATTTCACATCTGTTCAATACAATGAGAACTAGGGTAGGTGTTTTGAAATAGTGGGGGACCTAAAAGCAGCTCCAGAAAGTGGCAATACTACTTCTGACTATGATAAACTTCTCTACAATAGACCAATTCTCTCAGCAAGAAAAACAAAAAGAACCAGATCTTCAAGTATTCAGAAGAGACAAAGGTGGCCAGGAATTGAAGGACCACAATGCTGGAGAGAAGGAAACCCATTAAGGTGAATTCAATATTTCCTGTTGCTTTTACACTTGAAACATTTATTGGTTTATAGGAGATTTAGGAGGACAAGTCATGAAGCCAAAAAGAAATTCCTTCTAAAAATCTGACCCAACACGTTAGTAATTTTAAGATTAATATTTAGATCTTTTTATAGGATCTTGTTTAAAATGCCCAAATGCTAGTATTTCTAGCTATACTTAATTTTGACTGAATACTAAATGTGATTTAATTTAGTTTTGAGTCTGTAATCTTTTTAACTTACCTGATATAAAATGTCAGACCCAAGAGATAACCTTTACTAGTCATAAAAATATCTAAATTGGACAAATGCTCTTACTGAGAATAAATTAAAAAGGTAGAATAAATATGCTTTTAACCATCTGCTAAAAGGCATTCAAAAGCTTAAAAGACAGTGATGAATTACAGCAATAAAGTTGAGTATAAGAAAAAAAAAATTGAGAGATGAGCCAATGATTGGGTACAGTTTTCCCCTAGGAGTATCTAATGACTCCAGAAAAATGAGAAATGAGATGGCCATAAAACAAGTTAATGAGAAAAAGAGAGGGAGAATTGAAGTTCAACACTTAGCAAAATTGAGAGTCTTGATAATTTACCAATACTTGTATTAACTAGACAGTAGGAGTAAATGTAGAATGAAAATAAGCTTGCTACTTAGAATCATCTTGGTGTCTGGAATTGGATACAAACCAAAACCAAACCTGTTGCCTCAGAGTTGATCCTGACTCACAGAGACCCTAATAGGACAGAGTAGAACTATCCCATAGAATTTCCAAGGAGCAGCTGGTGGATTCTAACTGCCAACTTTTTGGTTAGTAGCCAAGCTCTTAACCATTGTGCCACTGGAATTGGATTAGGTAATCATAATCGTCAAGTCCTTTAACTACTAGCCAGAAGAAAATTTAAATAATCTTTTCAGGAAGAGAATATCATTCTAGGCCTCAATTTATTTCTACATTTTTTAATACTTTGGTTTTATCAATTGACACGACAGCAACGGGTTGACTTAATCAAGCCTGATAAGAAACAGCACAATGTGATCATAAATTAGGAAAAATAACAGCCAGTAGGAACAGACATCCATGGCTTCCAGATAATGAAGCGATAATGAGTAGACTTTAATATAAATGTACTTAATATGTTCAAAGATATGAAGACAAATAGTGACAACTTTGTCAGAACAGTAGATACTCTTGAAAAAAATCAAATGAAAATTATAATACTAGAGAAATAACTCAACCAGTTAATTCAACAGCTGAGAGAATTAGTAAAATTAAAGGTAAATCAAAATATTGAGATTAAAGCATAGAGAAATATAAAACCAATTGCTGTCAAGTCATTTATGACTTGTAGTGACCCTATAGGACAGAGTAGAACTGCCCCATAGGGTTTCCAAGGCTATGAGTCTTTACAGAAGCAGACTGCCACATCTTTCTCCCATGGAGTGGCTGGTGGGTTCAAAGCACTGACCTTTTGGTTAGCAGCTGAGAGCTTAACCACTGTGCCACCAGAGCTCTTTAAGAGAAATAACCCACCAGGGCTCTTTAAGAGAAATAACAGAATGGAATAAAAGGAGAGGTGATAAGAATTAAAACAGATAAACCGTATGTATATAATCAAGAATATAATTGATGCTGCACAAAGACAGAGTAGGTAAAAGAGAAGTAATATTTGAAAAGATAAATCATGAAAATATTTAATTATCAATAAAAGGCATCAGGACAAAGATTTGAGAAAATTGAAAAATACAAACTACTATGAATAAAAAGAAAATATGTACATAGCTACGAGTTTGTAAAATTGGCAAAAGGCAATATAAACTTTAAAAAAATACTGAAAACAAGATTAAGCAATGAAAAAAAGCAACAAAACAGAAGGTTATTGTTAAAGGAGCAACAATAAATGTTACAACTGACTTCTCAACAAAAACCATGGAAGGCTGCAGAAATTAAAATGCTTTCTTCAGAGTACTGAAAGAAAATGACTGACATTCTAGATCTTATGCTCAGTAAAATTACTTTCAATAAAATAAGAGAAATAAACAAATTTGGTGTTGAAATTTATCAAAAAAAAAAAAAAGAAAAACCCACAAGGAATGGGATAATTTAATGTACCTCTCTGAAAAATTGAATGTATAAGCATACAAAAAAAATAGTAATGACACTGGATATTTGAATAATATGATTTTGTGCCCTTTGATAATTTATACATATTAATATATATATTCAAATGAGTACATATATATCATGTGAATTTATTTATGAACTTATATTTGTTTATGAACTTTTACCCAAATAGCTTCAGAATTCACATGAATTCCTTTTAATTACACTGGGACTATTTATAAAAATACTTCTAGTACTGGACCATAAAACTAGTCTCAACAAACATCAAACAATTTATATTATTTGATTTATGTTCTGACCAGTGTTAAATAAAATCAATTATTTCTTTAAATTGTTAGACATTCATCATATATTAGAAAATATTTTTAAAAATTCCAAATAGCCTGTGTACATGTAAAAATACAGGAATTAGAAAATATGTTTAGCTGAAAGATAAACACAATTAGGTCATGTCAGAACTTGTGAAATGTAGCTGCATCTGTACCTGGAGGTACTTTTATAGCTTTAGTTGCACATAGTAGGAAAAAAAAGGCCAAAACTATCAGATAATTATACATTTTTAAAGATTTAAAAAAAAAAAAAAAAAACTTGAACATCAGAAAGAGAAAGTTAGTGACAAACAATAACATTATTAGCCAGGGAAACTAGAACACAAACGTGCAATACAAAGAATCGGCCAAGCCAAATAATAATTCTATGAAAAGACAAATAAGATAAATAGTCCTATGCTGAGGCTGATGTAGGAAAAAAAAAAAAAAAGACACAAATAACTATGAAAGAATGAAAGTTGTTATAAATCACAGTTACTAAAATGATTACAAATCATAACATTATCATTTACTCACAATTCTAGTTAAATGAGGTTCTAAAACTTTCAACTTACCAAGAATGACACACTGCAAAATAGAAAAATCAATCTATAAACATTAAAGAAATGTATTGAATAATTTAAGTCTTTCTTACAAAAAATGCCAAGATCTAAATTACTTCACCAGTGAATTCTAGAAAACATTTAAGGAAGAATAAAATTCATACCTAAGAGACAATCATACCCTCTGAGGTTAGGCTGAAATAAGGATTTCTAAGGCTCCCTAATTTTATTCAATGAATAGGAGATTTTCCAAAAAATAAAGGAAAAAAAAAAAAAAACTGAGGCAAAAGGAAAAAGAATGCTATTTGCATTATCAGACAATATGATTATGTAGATAGAAAATTCAAAAGTTTACCAAAACCAAAGATTGGAATTATAGCAACTCTGCTGATTATCAATAATTAGTAATTAATTTTATTTCCATGTACTAATAACAAACAGAAAATTTTAATATATCACCCTTTTCAACAAAATAAAGCAATTAAAAACTAGCAAAAATCTAATGAAATCTGTGTTAGAAAACCATAAAGAAATTTCTAAAGCATTACTGAAGTAAATGAAATACCTAAATAATGGAGCTGTACAGCCTTTTCTTGAATTGAATTTTCAAGTTTATAAAAACGGCTATTTTCCCAATTAAATTTTTTTGTATACAATTTTAATAAAAATCTCAACATGTTTTTCTGAAAATAGACAAGCTGAATCTTAAATTTGTATGGGAATGAAAAGAGCCAAGAATAACAGACAATCTTGAAGGAAAATAATTCGAAGAAAAAAAATGCACAGTGGTTAAGAGCTATGGCTGCTAACTAAAAGGTGAACAGTTTGAATCCACGAGCTGCTCTTTGGAAACCCTATAGGGCAGCTCTACTCTGTCCTATAGGGTCACTGTGAGTTAGAATAGATTTGGTGGCAAAGAGTTTAGTTATTTCCAGCAGTATGATCCTTGCCTTTTGCCTAGAAATTGAACTAAATAATCTCAGAATCCCGTCCTGAGAATTTGCTTTCTAGAACCATCATAGAAATCTTCCTGATTCTTTCTCACTTTCTATTTGCAGTCAGTCAGCAAGACTGTGGATCAATGTCTTTTACCTGTACCTAAAAATCTAAACTTATAACCATTATAGTACAATCCATTTCTGGAAACACTGGGGGCATAGTGGTTAAGTGCTACAGCTCCTAACCAAGGGGTTGGCAGTTTGAATCCTCCAGGTGCTCCTTGAAAACTTCTGTGGGGCAGTTCTGCTCTGTCCTATAGGGTCGCTATGAGTTGGAATGGACTTGATGGCACTGGGTTTGGTTTTTTGTTTTGGTAATCCATTTCTACACTGCCAATAGACAAATCTAAATTATAATTCATATTAATTCCTGATTAATACATTTTTAAAAGGAACCAGTTGCCCTCTGGAATATTCACTTAACTCCCAGCCTTCTTGTATTTTGCTGCCTCTAAAACTCTAGTTTTCAATTATCATTTTTAATAGTTAACTAGCGTTTACCAGAAAGAGGCGTAAGTGTGAATGATAATACGGAACCTCCAAGAAAACAACTCAGATACGGTATGGAATGAACTTCATATGAATGTATCTTGTTAAAATTAATAGTTAGGGACATTTTTAAGTCATGTTCAACTCCCAACATTTCTGCAGGACACATGAGTAAAATGTAAAATATCTCCATTTTACAGGAAAAAAGAAATGGGACTAATGTTTAAGAAACTTAAATTATTACTATTTTACGTTTATAGACTAGCTTGAAAAGAATTACATAATTTACCCAAAATCATGCAGCCTTTAAACTGTAAAGTTTTTTTTTTTTTTTAAATCCCTGTGACTCCAAATATAAGCACGACTTTATGCTTCTCTCATATGCAGATCATATATTTAAGACATTTTCATTGCTTTGTATATTGTCAAATGACTAGTGTCTGGCCCAATTACAAAGATTAGATATTTATACTTAATCCATTATATTTCCATTGCTTATCACAACCTCAGAGTTTTCCTCATGACCTTGGTTATTATTCCCTTGATCTATTTAGTAAATGTGTAAGAATTATACATTTTCAGGAAAACATTACATTAAATTTATGTTATATTTCATTAGTTCCCCGTATTTTAAACAGCGTTCAATACCAACGTACTTTCCTTAAAAATATATTCAAGGGGGCCAAAGATGGCTGACTAGGTACAAGCTACCTTGGATCCCTCTTGCAACAAAGACTCGGAAAAACAAGTGAATCGATCACATACATGACAATCTACGAACCCTGACCATCAAACACGGATCTAAAGAGTTGACCTGAGTGACAGAGACTGAGAACGAACAACCACGGGGAAGCAGCGACTGTTTTCAGAGCCTGGCGCCAGTGTCCCAGTCAGGAAACCTTGGCACCAGGCTTTGGACTGGGCGCGGGGGAGCTGAGCACGGCATCCTGAGACGGCGAGTGACCTCAGGGGAAGTCCAGCCAGTGCACACAGGCAGGGCAGTGACGCAGCTGAAAGGAGAAGTCACCGGGAGGCAGCGACTGGTTTTGAAGCCGGGAGTGTGGCGTCCCAGCTGGAGAACCTTAGCACTGGCCTTTGGACTGGAAGCGGAGGAACTAACCGTGGCTTCTGAGACACCGCAAGCACGGGACGTGGACCTGACCCTCGGGGGCAATCTCTACCCAGCCAGCGCACAGAGTCGACGCACCCCTCAGGAATCTCAGATAAAAGAGTCATCCTAAGCAAGATAAGTAACTTTGTCTATATTCTGGGGTGCTACTCTCTCCTATTTATCTGAACCCTCCCCTTCCCTTCCCAGGCGGCTTCATCAACGTTGGAATTTCCTGAGCCAGAGAGTAAACTGCCCAGCGGTTTTTCATTCTTTTTTTTTTTTTTTTGGTCTTTTCCTAACCCATTCTCCTGGCCTGAGAGAAGCAGCTACAAAAACCCAGGGACCAAAAATTCTTCCCTAATTGGACTAAAAACACAGAACCAGCTCCAGCCAAGTGTAAGTAATCCACAGTCTTGGGCTTTCATCCCTACAGGGAACAAGGTGGCTATTATAATGCAAAGGCGTTTCTGATAGGGATCTGACTGTAATCGTTTTAGCGGATTACTGGAAAGACAAGTTTCCCAGGTCTGATATCTCTGGGTATTCAACAGAGCCCTCACTGACCCACAACAGGGAACTGAGAGCTGAAGCTCCCCCCAGACCACCTAGCCTCCTGCCTTAAGGGCCTAAGGAGGGTGACACCTACCAATCTGTAGAGGTACTTGCATTGGGAGCCTAAGGTACAGCTGCAGAGCCCATCCACCAAAGTGCTTTAGGAATAGAGACACACCTACTTCACTGGAACTTGGGGGAAGCCTGTCAGCATCCTGCCCCCCTGGAGTGTGAACCCCTGCTGCTAATAGAATCTGGTGCACACAACTACAACCACTACTTCTCGAGGTGGATAGGTGAGAGTCTGCACCACACACTTGGTGACACAAAATCAGATTCTACTCAAGAATAGTGACTGGACTCTCAGGCTTATATATCTGGTAACAGCCCAAACCAGCTGGTAATAGGACATAAGTGATTCAAGGGCTACAACAATCAAGACAGCACAATCTAGTAGCCCATCTACGTATGTTGAAACAAAACAAAACAAGATAAGACTCAGTAGCAAATATAGAATAAATCACCACAATATCTTAGAGATGGCTCAGAGACAGCAGTTGATATCAAACCACATAAAGAAGCAGACCATGATTGCTTCTACAACTCCCCAAACTAAAGAATCAAAATCCTTCCCAAATGAAGACACAATCCTGGAACTGCCAGATACAGAATATAAAAAACTAATTTACAGAATGCTTCAAGACATCAGGGAAGACCTCAGAAATGAAATAAGGCAATCTACAGAAAAAGCCAAGGAACACACTGATAAAGCAGTTGAAGAACTCAAAAAGATTATTCAAGAACATAGTGGAAAAATTAATAAGCTGCAAGAATCCATAGAGAGACAGCATTCAGAAATCCAAAAGATTAACAGTAAAATTACAGAATTAGACAATGCAATAGGAAGTCAGAGGAGCAGACTCAAGCAATTGGAATGCAGACTGGGAGATCTGGAGGGCCAGGGAATTGACACCAATATAGCTGAAAAAAAATAAGATAAAAAAATTAAAAAAAAATGAAGAAACCATAAGAATCATGTGGGACTCTATCAAGAAGAATAACTTGCGTGTGATTGGAGTCCCAGAACAGGGAGGGATAACAGAAAACACAGAGAGAATAGCTGAGGATCTGTCGGCAGAAAACTTCCCTGACATCATGAAAGACGAAAGGATATCTATCCAAGATGCTCATCAAACACCATTTAAGATTGATCCAAAAAGAAAATCACCAAGACATATTATCACCAAACTTGCCAAAACCAAAGATAAACAGAAAATTTTAAAAGCAGCCAGGGAGAAAAGAAAGGTCTCCTACAAAGGAGAATCAATAAAAATAAGTTCAGACTACTCAGCAGAAACCATGCAGTCAAGAAGGCAATGGGATGACATAAATAGAGCACTGAAGGAGAAAAACTTCCAGCCAAGGATCATATATCCAGCAAAACTTTCTCTCAAATATGAAGGCAAACTTAAAATATTTACAGATAAACACAAGTTTAGAGTATTTGCAAAAACCAAACCAAAGCTACAAGAAATACTAAAGGAAATTGTTCGGTCAGAAAACCAATAATATCAGATACCAGCACAACACAAGGTCAAAGAACAGAACTTCCTGATATCAACTCAAATAGGGAAATAAAAAAAAAAAAATTAGATTAATTTTAAAAAGAAAAAAAAAAAAACACTCAAAACAGGAAATCATTGAAGTCAATATGTAAAAGATCACAATAATCAAAAAGAGGGACTAAATACAGGTGGCATAGAACTGCCATATGGAGAGGGATACAAGGTGATATAGGACAATACAAGTTAGGTTTTTATTTAGAAAAATAGGAGTAAATATTAAGGTAACCACAAAGAGGTATAACAACTCCATAACTCAAAATCAAAACCAAGAAAAACGTAACAACTCAGCAAACATAAAGTCAAATACTATGAAAATGAGGATCACACAATTTACAAAGAAGAACGTCTCAGCACAGCAAAGTAAGTGGAAAAATGAAATTGTCAACAACACACATAAAAAGGCATCAAAATGACAGCACTAAACACACATGCTTATCTATAATTACACTGAATGTAAATGGACTAAATGCACCAATAAAGAGACAGAGAGTCTCAGACTGGATAAAGAAACACGATCCGTCTATATGCTGCCTACAAGAGACACACCTTAGACTTAGAGACACAAACAAACTAAAACTCAAAGGATGGAAAAAAATATATCAAGCAAACAATAAGCAAAAAAGAAGAGGAGTAGCAATATTAATTTCTGACAAAATAGACTTTAGACTTAATTCCACCACAAAGGATAAAGAAGGACACTACATAATGATAAAAGGGACAATTGACCAGGAAGATACAACCATAGTAAATATTTATGCACCTAATGACAGGGCTGCAAGATACATAAAACAAATTTTAACAGAACTGAAAAGTGAGATAGACACCTCCACAATTATAGTAGGAGACTTCAACACCCTACTTTTGGAGAAGGACAGGACATCCAGTAAGAAGCTCAATAGAGACACGGAAGACCTAATTGCTACAATCAACCAACTTGACCTCATTGACTTATACAGAACACTCCACCCAACAGCTGCAAAGTATACTTTTTTTTCTAGTGCACATGGAACATTCTCTAGAATAGACCACCTATTAGGTCATAAAACAAACCTTTGCAGAATCCAAAACATCGAAATATTACAAAGCATCTTCTCAGACCATAAGGCCATAAAAGTGGAAATCAGTAACAGAAAAATTAGGGAAAAGAGATCAAATACTTGGAAACTGAACAATACCCTGCTGAAAAATGACTGGGTCATAGAAGACATTAAGGAGGGAGTATAGACATTCATAGAATGCGACGAGAATGAAAACACTTCCTATCAAAACCTCTGGGACACAGCAAAAGCAGTGCTCAGAGGTCAATTTATATCGATAAATGCACACATACAAAAAGAAGAAAGAGCCAATATCAGAGAACTGTCCCTACAACTTGAAGAAATAGAAAGTGAGCAACAAAAGAATCCATCAGGCACCAGAAGAAAACAAGTAATAAAAATTAGAGCTGAACTAAATGAATTAGAGAACAGAAAAACAATTGAAAGAATTAACAAAGCCAAAAGCTGGTTCTTTGAAAAAATTAACAAAATTGATAAACCATTGGCCAGACTGACTAAAGAAATACAGGAAAGGAAACAAATAATCCGAATAAGAAAGGAGATGCACCACATCACAACGGACCCAACTGAAATTAAAAGAACCATATCAGATTATTACGAAAAATTGTACTCTAACAAATTTGCAAACCTAGAAGAAATGGATGAAATCCTAGAAAAACACTACCTACCTAAACTAACACAGTCAGAAGTAGAACAACTAAATAGACCCGTAACAAAAAAAGAGATTGAAACGGTAATCAAAAAACTCCCAACAAAAAAAAGCCCCGGCCCAGATGGCTGTACTGCAGAGTTCTACCAAACTTTCAGAGAAGAGTTAACACCACTACTACTAAAGGTATTTCAAAGCATAGAAAATGACGGAATACTACCTAACTCATTCCATGAAGCCACCATATCCCTGATACCAAAACCAACTAAAGACATCACAAAACTAGAGAATTACAGACCTATATCCCTCAGGAACATAGATGCAAAAATCCTCAACAAAATTCTAGCCAATAGAATTCAACAATATATCAGAAAAGTAATCCACCACGACCAAGTGAGATTTATACCAGGTATGCAAGGCTGGTTTAATATTAGAAAAACCATTAATGTAATCCACCATAGAAATAAAACAAAAGACAAAAACCACATGATCTGATCAATTGATGCGGAAAAGGCATTTGACAAAGTCCAACACCCATTTGTGATAAAAACTCTTACCAAAATAGGAATTGAAGGAAAATTCCTCAACATAATAAAGGGCATCTATGCAAAGCCAACAGCCAACATCACTCTAAATGGAGAGAGCCTGAAAGCATTTCCCTTGAGAACAGGAACCAGACAAGGATGCCGTTTATCGCCGCTCTTATTCAACATTGTTGCTAGAGGTCCTAGCCAGAGCAATTAGGCTAGACAAAGAAATAAAGGGCATCTGGATTGGCAAGGAGGAAGTAAAATTATCTCTATTTGCAGATGACATGATCTTATACACAGAAAACCCTAAGGAATCCTCCAGAAAACTACCGAAACTAAAAGAAGAGTTTGGCAGAGTCTCAGGTTATAAGATGAACATACCAAAATCAGTTGGATTCCTCTACATCAACAAAAAGAACATCGAAGAGGAAATTACCAAATCAATACCATTCACAGTAGCCCCCAAGAAGATAAAATACTTAGGAATAATTCTTACCAAAGATGTAAAAGACCTATACAATGAAAACTACAAAGTACTACTGCAAGAAACTAAAAAGGACCTACTTAAGTGGAAAAACATACCTTGCTCATGGATAGGAAGACTTAACATGGTAAAAATGTCTATTCTACCAAAAGCCATCTATACATACAAAGCACTTCCAATCCAAATTCCAATGACATTTTTTAACGTGATGGAGAAACAGATCACCAACTTCATATGGAAGGGAAAGAAGCCTCGGATAAGTAAAGCATTACTGAAAAAGAAGAAGAAAGTGGGAGGCTACACTCTACCTGATTTTAGAACATATTATACAGCCACAGTAGTCAAAACAGCCTGGTACTGGTACAACAACAGGAACATAGACCAATGGAACAGAATTGAGAACTCAGATATAAATCCATCCACATATGAGCAGCTGATATTTGACAAAGGCCCAGTGTCAGTTAATTGGGGAGAAGATAGTCTTTTTAACAAATGGTGCTGGCATAACTGGATATCCGTTTGCAAAAAAATGAAACAGGACCCATACCTCACACCATGCACAAAAACTAACTCCAAGTAGATCAAAGACCTAAACATAAAGACTAAAACGATAAAGATCATGGAAGAAAAAATAGGGACAATGTTAGGAGCCCTAATACAAGGCATAAACAGAATACAAAATATTACCAAAAATGACAAAGAGAAATCAGATAACTGGAGCTCCTAAAAATCAAACACCTATGCCCATCTAAAGACTTCACCAAAGGAGTAAAAAATACCACCTACGGATTGGGAAAGAATTTTCAGCTATGACATCTCCGACCAGCACCTGATCTCTAAAATCTATATGATTCTGTTAAAACTCAACCACAAAAAGACAAAACAACCCAATCAAGAAGTCGGCAAAGGATATGAACACATGCTTCAGTAAAGAAGATATTCAGGTAGCTAACAGATACATGAGAAAATGCTCTCAATCATTAGCCTTTAGAGAAATGGAAATTAAAACTACATTGAGATTCCATCTCACTCCAACAAGGCTGGCATTAATCTAATAAACACAAAATAATAAATGTTGGAGAGGCTGCGGAGAGGTTGGAACTCTTATACACTGCTGGTGGGAATGTCAAATGGTACAACCACTTTGGAAATCTATCTGGCGTTATCTTAAACAGTTAGAAATAGAACTACCATACAACCCAGAAATCCCACTCTTCGGACTATACCCTAGAGAAATAAGAGCCTTCACACGAACAGATATATGCACTCCCATGTTTATTGCAGCTCTGTTTTCAATAGCAAAAAGCTGGAAGCAACCAAGGTGCCCATCAACAAATAAATGGGTAAACAATTGTGGTATATTCACACAATGGATTACTACGCATCGATAAAGAACAGTGACGAATCTGTGAAACATTTTATAACATGGAGGAACCTGGAAGGCATTATGCTGAGTGAAATAAGTCAGAGGCAAAAGGCCAAATATTGTATAAGACCACTATTATAAGATCTTGAGAAATAGTATAAACTGAGAAGAACACATACTTTTGTGGTTATGGGGAGGGGGAGGGAGGGAGGGTGGCAGAGGGTTATTTAGTGATTACTTAGTAGGTAAGAACTACTTTAGGTGAAGGGAAGGACAATACTCAATACACGGAAGGTCAGCTCAACTGGACTGGGCCAAAAGCAAAGAAGTTTCTGGGATAAACTGAATGCTTCAAAGGTCAGCGGAGCAAGGGTGGGGGTTTGGGGACTATGGCTTAAGGGGACTTCTAAGTCAATTGGCAAAATAATACTATTATGAAAACATTCTGCATCCCACTTTGAAATGTGGCGTCTAGAGTCTTAAATGCTAACAAGTGGCCATCTAAGATGCATCAATTGGTCTCAACCCACCTGGATCAAAGGAGAAAGAAGAACACCAAGGTCACAAGATAACTATGAGCCCAAGAGACAGAAAGGGGTACATGAACTAGAGACTTACATCATCCTGAGACCAGAAGAACTAGTTGGTGCCCAGCCACAACCGATGACTGCCCTGACAGGGAGCACAACGGAGAACCCCTGAGGGAGCAGGAGATCAGTGGGATGCAGACCCCAAATTCTCATAAAAAGACCAGACTTAATGGTCTGACTGAGACTAGAGGAATCCTGGCGGTCATGGTCCCCAAACCTTCTGTTGGCCCAGGACAGGAACCATTCCGGAAGACAACTCATCAGACATGGAAGGGACAGGACAATGGGTTGGAGAGAGATGCTGATGAAGAGTGAGCTACTTGTATCAGGTGGACACTTGAGACTGTGTTGGCGTCTCTTGTCTGGAGGGGAGATGGGAGGGTAGAGAGGGTTAGAAACTGGCAAAATTGTCACAAAAGTAGAGACTGGAAGGGCTGACTCATTAGGGGGAGAGTAAGTGGGAGTATGGAGTAAAGTGTATATAAGCTTATATGTGACGGACTGACTTGATTTGTAAACGTTCACTTAAAGCTCAATAAAAATTATTAATATTCAAGACTTGCGTTTCAAAGTATTTATCTCTGAACAGAAACCTTCCACCTGAGCCAGATGTTTACTTTATCATGGGCTGTGTACACAATTTCATATGCCCGAGTCAGTTTAATCAGCTTTATAGGTACCTAATTGTTACTGGTGCTTTCCACAGGTTTTCTTTTTACATTTCCCTGGACATTCTTTACTTTTTGTGGATTTCTTTGTTACTGATACTGTCTCCTTTTTTCAGCTTCCTAGATGGCCATTCCTTCTAATCTTTGTTTCAGACTTTGTATTTGAAATAAAAATGTAAATGTCTATATTTTAATTTTTCTGACTAATATACTTGGCATATTCCAGGAATGCATATGTAAGCAATGAAAAATAGCTTGGACATTATCCAGAAGAATCAGGAAGTAATAGGATCAGAATTACGGTCTAGAAAGCTTTGTCTATCTACACTGTGGGAAACAGATTGTAATGTGAACAGTTTGGTGTGGGATTCTGCTGAGATGGATAGTGGGGCGCACAGAACTGTACATTGCTCATTTCCATGTGACATCGGGTCTCACTCTATAACAATCACAGGCCTGTTTCTAAACCCTCTCTGTGTTCCTAATCTGACTATACCCTTTCATGATTAACTCTTTTTCCTTTATGAAATATGCTGTCATCAGCATTATACCAGGGAATAAGCTTTCTCTTTAAAAAGTATGATGAAATCGAACAAACACAGAATCTCCTAACATTTAAAGAATGGAGGAGGGGTCCTGTTGTAGAACATTTGATAAGGGGTTTGTGGCAGAAATAGTTCATTGCTGAACTAATCCTCATTTTCAAACCTTCTCTGTTTCTACTTTCTAGTGAAGATATAGCAAAAGCTAAATATAGGGAACTGCCACTTACCATCTGTGATTCAGTCTGAAAATCAGATATTCTGCCTGTAAACAGTAACTTAAAGCCTATATTCATTATTTTAGAACTGCAACATTATCATGTGTTATAGTCTACATTTCAACCCCAAATTCCTAATCAATTATCTTAATGGGAAAATGCATATATACATTAAAAAAAAATTATCCCATTAGGAGAAAAAATGCTCGAAGTGTTGCTTCTTGTCACCATGCAACTAATAAAATTGTTAATGAACAGTTGCTTTGTACTCAGTAAGGTTGTCACACTTTGTGTCAGATGTAACCTCCCAAATGCTGTCGTGCAAGGAATATAATCTCATATTCATTAAAGCCTCAGAAAATTAAATTTTTTCTTAATTTAAGGCAAGAGGCTTTCTAAGTGATACAAGGCATTAAGTAGAAGACTACCAAAAGGCAGTATTCAAACTCAGACTTAGGAAAATACATTCCGCCAAAAAAAATCAGGCCCAAAACAAGAAAGAGTACTAACCCTCCACTATCTTTATTAACTAGAAACCAAATCTAACATAAGCAAACATAAATTGGAAAGAAACTTGATAGCTCACACAGGTAAAGAGGATCTTCATCATACAGCAATGTGAAAATCATGGAACACGGTGGCTTTGGAGCTGTCAGGGTAGCAGAAGTTTGTGAATATCACTTTGTGTTACTACCTTTGGATAACTCTGCTCAAGTTTCCTTCATTGCTGTCTTCTGCATACTCAGATGACTGGAAGAGTGGGTCTCTTTTGTGTTGTGTCTGGTGTTCACCCTTCTGCAGAGAGTAGGAGTAGTACCTATATAAAAAATACTGAAAAGACCACAAACACCCATACACTCGCACATGCAAAAGCTTTTCCTATTCTCTACCCATTGGTAGAACAAATATACATGTTCACATCTACGCATCACATACAATTTTGCTAATTAGATAATCCCAAAAAAGTGCTCTTGGAGATTATGGATTGTCTTCCTAGCAGTAGAGAATATAGAGTCACTTACGTCCAGTGACGTTTTTATGGATTCTTTGACTTCTTATAATGTAACCTCAGGTGGGTCTCATTCCTTCTCTAATATTAAACACAATAATAGGAAAAAAGGTAGAGAAGAGAAAAAAATAAAATAGTATATCATATTTGATCAATTGGTGTGTGTATGTGTCTGTGCATCTAGCAAACTAGGAAATACAAGAAGAGTATATGTCTTTTTGCAAATGGTATTTATGTCTTCCACACTCCATTTTCAATAACTTACTTCTTACCTTCAAATGGTCCTTCAACTGAATGAGAAACTTTGGTAGGTAGAGTGAGGCAAATCTTCAACCCTAAGTAGAATTGTTTAAGGTTAATAAACTCAGCCACCACCACCAATTTTTGTTTGTTTGTCTTGTTTATGCTAGGAGGCAGTATCTGTTTTTAATTGTGTTCTAGCTAAAATGTTCCTGCTCATTTATCCTGAAACTTTTATGCTTGAATAAGAATATCTGTATTAGTCACAGGAATTAAAGGCACTAACTGTGTGAGTGGTGTAATCACTGAATTTCATCACTGAGGGCAGAGAGTACGACTCAACTCCCACCTCAACTTGTAGGCTTCTGAACTGATATACTATGGTTTTTCTATAAAAAACAAAACAAAAAACACCATTTATTAAATACTCGTTCATATAAAATAGCACATCTCACATGGCAGCACACTGCCTGTTTTTGTTTTTTTTTTTTTCTCAACTGACCCCATAGGCAAATGCTCAATGGGCCATTCTACTTTTTTTTATAAAGCCTGCCTGCTCCATATAAATCTGGTATAGAATAGACCACATAGGTGTCAGCCATGGCTTATGCATATTTTTTCAGTGAATTATAAACATTGTTAAAGAGCTACATGTGGAATATTGTGATGGAGTTTAAAGGTTTCACATCATTACCCAGTTGTTTTGAAAGCAGAGACATAAGGAGGCAGAAATGTAAGACCTTATTTGTAATAAGTACATTTTCTAATGAAGAAAAAGGACTACTTGATTGACAGTGGAAGAAAACCAATACAACCTGTGCTGGAAATGAGATGGAATATTAAATACGAGGAAAATACAGCAGCAGATTACTCACAATCCTAAAATGTGTACACCCACCACACTGCCCCCCAGCCCCGTCCAAATCTTTTTTTATTTTAAAGTTTCAGTTCTTTATAACCAGTTGAGGCATCAGGGTCACAAATGGATTTGATGCAGTGAACACTAATGACCAAAGATGAGAAGAGTTGTGGGAAGGCATAAAGAACATCATCATAAAGAAAATGAAAGACCATTAAAAGCACAGGAAAGAAGGAAAAAAACAATACTAATGTCAGAAGAGACTCTGAAGCTTCTCTTAAGCACAGAGTAGCTAAAGTGAATGGAAGAAATGATGAAGTAAAAGAACTGAACAGAAGATCTCAAAGCGCAGCTCAAGAAAACGAGGTAAAATTTTATGATGAAATGTGCAAAGACTTGGATTTAGAAAACAAAAGAGAAGAACACAGCCTGAATTTCTTAAGCTGAAAAAAAACTGAGGAGAAAATTTATCTCAGTTTGCATTATTGAGGGGTTCCGTGGGCAAAAAATTGATTGTTGTGGAAAGCATCAAGAGAAGATGGAGGAAATACCTAAAATCATTGTACCAAAAGGACTTGGTTGATATTCAACTGTTTCAGGAGGTAGCGTATGATCAGGAACCTTCGGTACTGAAGGAAGATGTTCACACTGCACTGAAGGCTTTGGTGAAAAACAAGGCTCCAGGAGTTGATGGAATAGCAATCGAGATGCTTCAACAGATACAATGCTGTAAGTGCTTACTAATCTATGTTAAGTAATTTTAAAGACATCTACCTGGCAAACTAACTGGAAGAGGTACAAATTTGTGCCTATTCCAAAAAAAGATGATCAAACGGATTGCAGAAATTATTGAAAAACATCATTAATATCACATGCTAGCAAAATTTTGCTTACAATAATAATAAAAAAAAAGATAGAAACCATGTATCAACAGGGAACTGACTGAAGTTCAAGCTGGATTCAGAAGAGGACAAACAACAAGGGATTCAATTACTGATTTCAGATGCATACTGGATAAATGCAGAGAATAGCAAAAAAAATGTTTACCTGTGGTTTATTAATTTAATGAAGGCATTCAAATGTGTAGACCATAACAAATTATGGAGCATAATTTAGAATATTTAGTAAAGTTGAAAATGTTCATTCGCTTCTCTGAAGTATCTTTCCTACACCTATGAAGTTATTTGTATAGATTGTGCCAAACACTAGTGTGATATTTCTTAGTTAACTTGTCAGGGAAGCAGATACCTGAATACATTTAGAAGTCATATGGGCTTCTATTGAATATCTAACTGTGTCTCTGGCTGGAGTAGATACTATTAAGGTGACCTTTGACCAAGGTTTCTACACACACCTTTTTCTCCTTCCTTTTTTTGACCACCTTCCCTGTTTCCTGCTTAAGTCTTATACCCTTTGTGAGTAAGTTCTTGTTCTTTATGTGACACTATTAACCCATCACCTGACCGGTGACATACTGTTAGAGTAAGATATAATATTATCAGAGGCCGATATAGCTTCCTGATGTCATGTTTGGAAAAACCTCATTTTATTGTTTTCTATTATCAGCAAGAGTTGTTGTTAGGTGCCCTTGAGGTGGTTCTGACTCATAGCGACCCTATGTACCACAGATTGAAACACTGGAGATATTGTATTTTCATTTCTGTAACTTTGTGTGGAAATTTTAGAAGCATATTGGTATACTAGCGATGTGTGCCTTTTCTATTTATAGATGTCAGTTATTAGAGATATTATTAAATGGTGTATTATATGAAAGGATGAATTGTATTGTTACATACATATAGGAAATCATATTAAAATATAAGTCACAAAGACACTTCTGTAATGCCAGCAGACATATGTCTCTGTCAAGTCCACACGTAGTCAGTCGCTCTGATGCTTGGACATTCTTTTTCTGGAAGTTAACAGCCCACTACTACCCAAATCATGAGATGAGAAAAGTGAAATGGACATTTTGAGTTGTACAATTTCTAATTTAGCATATTGTTGAAATTCTAAGGACAAAGTAAAAAAGACTGGAAAATAAATTGGGTTGTGAAAAAAAAATTAAAGTATAAAATTCTGCAGTTGTTTTTCATGGAATGGAGTCCAGTAGAATATTGAATTACTCTGAGCCAATGGATTTCTGAGAAAACATCTGTAGAGTCAAATTTAAAAAGAGAATAGAGGCAATTATCCACACAATTAATGGAAAACAAATCATTTCTCTTAAAACCAAGAATTTATAAAGAAATATACCTACATTGATTTAAGTCATTGGATAAACATTCAACCGTCCATTTCACTTAACTGGTGTAGACAGAACCTAAGAATAGGTCATGTCACCAGGGTGAAAAGAACTGAATTTGACAGAGGATGGAGAATGGGGTCATGATATAGTGAATCGCCTCTTCAAGTGCAATTATCTATTCATGACATAAATCCAATACAATTCTACCAGCCTCTGGTTTTATTCCATATACCTTTTCTTTTCTACACTGTCTTGTTCACAAGTGTTTTATTTCCTTCTATCAAAATCCCCTTTTGTTCAATCTCAGTAGTTTTTTATTGGAATGTTTTTATTGAAAAGTAATAGATTTTCTCCAATGGATGCCAAATGGCTGGTAAAATCTATTATTTTCTTAGTCTGTATCAGTCTTCATACCATGAAACTTCTTGGTAAAGTGAAGGGTATTCTGTAATAAATATATACACACTTAAAAAAAAAATAGAAAAAATCCTGTTTTTCCATAATTATTTTTTAAATTATATTATCACTATGTAACAAAATAGATATTATTGGGGTTAACCCATCAGAAATACTATTAATTGCATGATTTTGATTATGGATACAAATGCAGGACTTCTTAAAAGAAATATTTTTAGGTATTACCTAGTATCAGCTTTGGGAAAAAATTACATTTGAAATGATTATCAGGATTAATTAAACTGGACAACTGTTGTAACACTGACATGATGACATCACAGACAGATGGAAAATAATATCAGATTATAAGTTATATGAAATTTCAAGTACCTCTGCTCACCTTGTAAAAAAAAATTATCCTCAGATTACTGAAAAGAATCATTAGTAAATTGGAGTCACCAAAAATATTGTTATATTCTATTGAGACTGCTGAAGTCTTGAAAATATTCAGAAATTTCTAAAGAACTTTAAAATCACCATGGCAGATGCTATCAATTCTCCACCCAAAACCCTCTGATATCTTTACCATCTTCTAGCATATGGACTATTGTGCCTTCACACCCTACAGCAAGCACTGCATCTCTTTGTAAGAAACCTGACCTAGCCTTCCAGAACTCGTTGTCCCCATGTATACGAAGAATTTAAATGACTGGAAATTCATGTCCTCCAGAAGCTAGCCTTAAACAAATATTCGAAATCCCTTGTTCCTGATTAGGACAATCTATTGGGAATCTGGAAACCCTGGTAGCATAGTGGTTAAGAGCTATGGCTGCTAACCAAAAGTCTGACAGTTTGAATCCACCAGGAACTCCTTGGAAACCCTATGGGACAATTCTACTCTGTCCTATAGGGTTGCTATGAGTCAGAATCAACTTGATGGCAACGGATTTGGTTTTTTTTGTTTATTGGGAATCTACATGGTCTCCAAAATTCCAATGCACATTTGAATCAAAGTTACCAACTGTAGAACTTCACTTGATGTTGCACCTTTACCTGAGCTCCTTAGCTTCTATGTCTTACTTCTTCACTCCCATACTAGGTCACTTGTCATTCCCGTTCTATGCACATCCACATAAATCCTTGTTTTAGCATTTGCTTCTTGAACACCCAAACTAAGACACCTGATTCCAGAAGTGCTTCTGTGTAGCAAACTCTAAGGACTGGATAACAAGCTTGGCAGATGAAAGCATGAGTCTCATTGTTTGTAGTAAGTTGAGTAGTGATCATCCCTGTTATGCTATAGTCTTGTGGTTGCTAAGATTGCCAGTAGGGAATTAGGATGGGATTCAAGCTGCACTAGCTTTTGAAATTTTTTTTAGAATTGGATATATATGGAGAAAAGAGTAATTAAAATGGCACTGGAGATGATTGATTTTGCTAAGCAGCATTGGTGTCCTGAAGAAGAAAACCAAAAACTAAGATGACCTAATTACCAACTCAGCATGTTGAGCAAGTAAAAATACCTCCATGACAGCATGTAAAGAGACTCTGTCCTGCAGAAACTAGCAACTTTGATCAAAAGGCTGGCAGAACCAGAGAGATGGCTAAATCTGAATATTTGGAAAATCACCTATGCCTAAGTCAAGGTTTTTTAGACCAGGGAAGATGTTAAGATATGCCATTATGAAACTGGGCTACCTAATGCTGATTGGATAGATAAAATTCTGGAAAAATGGAGACCAGGTGGTAACAATGATTGGAGGGAGGGTGGACATAATTAGCATAACAGACTCAAGATCTATTTACAATCATGGGATATGAGCCCCAGAGAACTATGGGAATGACCCATTGATATTAGTGTTCATTGGCATAATATGGATCAACAGTCAGAAATGTCAATTGATGCATTCGATTAAAAACAAAAACGCAGAAGTATGATCAGCAGGCTTACAGTATCTGCATCAATGGAAAATTGCAGTCTCTCACCCATTACCAGCTCTGGTACATTTCTCAGATTCAGACACAATCAACTGAAGATAAGCTGAGATTCCTCGAAGGACCATGACATGAGACAGAAAATATATGCAATTGTTACCATCCCAGTTTTCTCCAGTGTCATTTATGGCCATTCACCAAAATCATTAAACACTGGAGAGAGAAATACTTAGATTTGACAAGAGATGTTTAACATTGTGTCCAAGTTAATACTGGTAACAGGGCCTCCCTTTTAAGCAGAGGTGTCTGGAGGCCAGATGATTATGAAAGGCCTGACCAAACCATGTCTTTCGGTGATCCCAATGCGTCCAAAGTAGCCATTTCCCAATCCCTGAGTGTATATCAAGATGGATATGCTTGTCACATGGAAAAACCTCCATTAATTCCTTGACATATAGCATAAAGCCTCTTGAAATTGACCAAGATTGTAAATGAGAAGCTGTGCTATATATTGGGGAGAAAGGCAGACTTTATTGCCAGTGCAGTGGGTTAAATTCTGACTCTCCGATGTGCTTTCATTGACAACCAACAGAGTGCCTTTGTGGGAAAACTGTCTGCAGTCTCCTGGAGATCATTTGACCTGCAAATGCAGGTGGTAGCTGGAGTGCTTTGGAATTTACATTCCCTTAGGAACAACCTTTAAATAGCTTCTGATAATATGGGACACATGATTTGGACCCTACTGAAGTATGATCTACTCTGCTTCCTGACCTCGTTGGGACTTAATATGGCAAACATATGACTTCCTCCTCTTCCCAGATCCACTCTCTCACACCATAGTGGCCTTTCTTGGAAATAATTCATAATAAATGTCATTCATTGAATTCCTCAGGGTTTGCTACTGGAAACTAAGCCTATGACAAAATACAGCCTATTGAAATCACTAATTAGCAAAATAGTGTTCCAGATTTTTACTAGGAGATTAACCACAAGTTAAAGTAAAATAAGCGTCATGATAGTAAGAAAGGATAAGATAATAACAGGACACAAATGCTTTCATTAAGAATTATTCACCTGTTTAGCTTTTCTTGCCATTCCTCCCATAAATCTTTAAATGGATAATAATAAATTATAATAACACTTTAAAAATTTATGATCGTATTAGTTATGAAAACAAAACAAAGGAAACAAACCTGTTTTCTCTTGACTGATAGTGACCCTATAGGACAGAACAGAACTACCCGCATAGGGCTTCCAAGGAGTGCCTGGTGGATTGGAAATGCCGACCCTTTGGTTAGGCAGACCCAGCTCTGAACCACTATGCCGGTCGCTATGAGTCGGAATTGATTCGGCGGCAACGGGTTTGGTTTCTCTTGATAGTCACCTTTGGCCTGCATATTACCTTCATAGAAAGAAAATGTCCATGGTACAAAACTTCAAATGATGGTACTTGAGATAAATGCTCTCTGATGTGTGTGTGTGTGTGTGTATATATGTATTTACAAATTTTGAAATACATTCGTGCAGGAACTAAATTACTCGCATTCTCTTATCTATATAAAATTTCACTATAAATTATTTAACACACAAAGGTAAACAGAAAAAAATTTAAATGATCTCAAGAAATTAATCATTACTGGTAGTTTGAGTATAATTGAAACATCTCAATGACACCCTCTTCTCTCCTGTATTTTACCTTATCAATTTTATTAGACATAATTTACATATAATAAACTGTGTAAATCTAACATATACGAGTCCATGAATTTTGAGAGTTGTACAAGCCTGTGAAACCACCACCACAATCAAAATAGAGACTGTTTTAATCACCCCTTATGGGGTCTCTATAGGGTCTCTATGAGTCGGAATCAACTCGACGGCAGTGGGTTTTTTTTTTTTTTTTTTTGATTATGAATAGAATTATGTCTTCTCCAAAATAAATGTGGAAATCCTATCCCTTTTACTTGTAAATATGACCCTGTTTGGAAATAAGAGCATCCTTTTGTTATGTTAATAAGGCCATAGCAGAGTTGTTGTTGGATATCAAGTCAATTTTGACTCTGAGCAACCCCATGGGACAGAGTAGAGCTGCCCCATAGGGTTTTCTTGGCTGTAACCTTTATGGAATCAGATCACCAGATTTTTCTCCATGGAATGGCTGGTTGGGTTTGAACTGCCGGCTTTTCTGTTAGCAGCCAAGCACTTAACTGTTACACCACCAGGGCTCCTTATACTAGAGTGGGGTGAGTCCTAAACCAAATCACTACTGCGTGGCGTCTTGTAAAAAGAGCACAATAGACACAGGTACACAAAGGTGGAAGACGGATGCCATGTGAAGACCTTTGGCAGCAAAGTAATGCCGAAGATTGCCAGCAGACACCTGTAACTAGGAGAGAGGCCCACAGAAGAAACGAACATAGCCAAGACCTTGATTTGGACTTTTAGCCTCTTCAACTGTGAGAAAATAAACTTCTGTTCTTTAAAGCCACCCACTTGTGTATTTTTTGTTACAGCAGCACTCGATAACTAAGATGACCCCCAAAACTCCCTTGTATTGCTTTGTAGTCCATTTGTAGTCATTTCAAGGCTGTTTTATAAATAGGATTATACAGTTCTTAATCTCTTAATATTGGCTCTTTTTCACTGAACCTGATGACCTTGAGGTCCATCTATGTGCTTGCATGAATCAATAGTGAATTCCTTTCCACTATTAATATTCTATTATATGGATATAGCTTATTTGATTTTCCTTTCACCAGTTGATGGATGTTTAATCTTGCAACTTTGGCCATTATAATTAAATCTACAATGAATATCCATGTACTTGAGATAAATTCTCTTTGATATATATATATATATGCACACACACATATATATGTATATATACAAATTTTGAAATACATTCATGCAGGAACTAAATTACTCACATTCCTTCTCCTGATTCTTCTGGACAGAGAGTGAAGTTTTACACTGAAGTTTTAACCAGTTAGAATTCCCCTCAGACTAAAGCTAAAATGAATGAATGAATGAATAAAAAAAAAATAGCAAGCAAAAAATAAACAAGTAAGTCTCTTCCTCCTAATTTTAATATTGCTTGAAATCTGACTGCTTTATTTTGGTCTCCTGTGCCTGTAGGTAATCATAAAAAACATATTACATGATGTCCAAAAAGTGTAGCTGTTATTTACAGGATGATTGGCTTGTTAGAATCTTTCTTTCTTATTAGAAATGACAACACTTTCCTTCTATTTGTAATTTATTACTTCTACATTGTGTTAATAAATATTTTTTTTACCTTTACACATTATATAAATATTAAAAACATTGTGTATTTGGCTTTCATTTTTTTATTTAATATAATTATATGTTATTCTTTTCCTAGTGTAATTTTTCTTAATAAAAATATGCTTGTAATACTATATAATGAATTATTTCAACATTTCACAAACAAGTACAAAATTTTTGGTGAATTATATGCTCCCTGTATCAGTGTATCATTTTTGTTTTATTTTTCTGTAAAAGGCCAACAAAACAGACTGGATTTGGTTATACAATACCTCTGACTAATTAACCAGACTATTATGAAGCATTGTGGTTAGGAAAATTGAATGAATTACAATTGCTATAGTAGCTTTCATCAATAATTGTTCAAATATACTATGTAGTGATAGAATGTTTTTTTTTAATTAATCAATTAGAATTTTATTGAGACAAATGTGTTTTGAACGAACATGACTGCTATAAGATTGACAGTGAAGATCAATGTTTAACTTCTAGCCTTCATCAGGAAACTGAAAATACTTTGTATTTCTTAATTAACTTTGATTACTGCCAGGCTTGAAGAAAGTTAAAATTGCTGACTTAAGTTTACGCGTGTCCAATATATTTGAATCGACTAATTGATAACTAGGATTCTGAAACATTTTCAGCCAACCTGACCTCCTATGTCATTAAAGAATTGACAAACTCTGCAATACCTTGGAATGTTGGCATGATAAACGATTTATGAATTGATGGTGTCTCCAGGCATCCGTGAGCAAACTCAAATTGGCTATACTGAATATTAAAATTTCTTTAATGGCCCATGAATAGAAGTCTATCTATGCACAGTTTTCAAACATATATTTTAATATAAAATCTCTTCAACTGGAAGTCATATTTGGTATTTTGAATCATCTCTTCCTCACATTTACTTGATTTAATTACACTGGTATGTTGGTGTATTGATAAGCATAATTGCCTACATTTTTTTTTTTTTTTGTATAAAAGTCATGATTATTGTTTGTTTTTTTTCTAGCTGGTTTTGTTATTAAGAAACCTCCAGATCTCCATGCTTGTTAATGGTAGCAGTAACTGAAAGAGGAGGGGTAAGACTTAGGTTTTAAAAGTTGTAGGCATGAGTGAGAGACTGACGACTTGTAGAATGAATGAAATATTTTGAGAATATTTACATTATATTATTCCCATAATATTATACCTTATCTTGCACTATCTCATTTAAAATGAACACATTTTTATTAATAAAATAATAATATATATAATATGAATTGTTTAAAATGCAAATGCAAACAATCTAATGCAATGTTATCTAAAAGACACATCTATTCATAATACACCTGACCCTCATTATTCGTGAACTACATATTTGCAAATTTATGTACTCAGTAGTTGAGGTCTACCCAGGGCTTCCAACCAGTTTGTTCTGGTTCAAACCCCTGCTGAGAATTTGCCTTTGCACCCCAGATACACTGAGTCAGAATGTAACAAGATCCCCAGGTGATTCTTATGTATAACTTCCTGGGAACTTGTTAGAAATGCAAACTCTCAGCACGGGGTTCAAACTGGAGCAAACAGATTTGAAGCCCTGGGTCTAACAAAGGTATGCTCTGTCTTTTTGTTTTAGCTATCATACAATAAACAAATGCCCTTACAAGCCCTATTTAGGGCCACTTTTCACATTTTTTTCTTTTTGTTGGTGATTTCACCGTCAAAATGGTGCCCAAGCATAGTGCTACTGTGTTGTCTATTGTCCTCATTATAAGAAGGTTTTGATGTGTTTTACAAAGAAAATATGTGTGTTAGATAGTCTTCATTTACTCATGAGTTACAGTGCTGTTGAGCATGAGCCCAAAGTCAATGAATCAACAATAAAGTAAATACATTCAGAAAACCAAAGAGAAAATTCATTAATCTGTAGGCAAGGCCAATTTAGAAAGTGCTAAAGTAATGTCTTTAGTGTTTAAAAAAAAAAAAAAAAAGCTATGGGAAAAAGGAAAAGCAGATTATTTGTGGATTCATGAAATGAGGACATACTGAAAAAAACTGTAGTGAATAGTACTGCTGTGAGGCTTCAAGCCAAAGCAATTTCTGGTCATGTTACTCAGGGTCAGGTAAATGTTAAATCCTCTCGGCTTGTGTTTTATCACAAAAAAACTGCATATAACTAATTATTTGTAATAAATACATATTAAGTAAAGTGCCTTTAAACAAAAACACATGAAGTTATATACTGATCAGTTGATGATAATATTGTGACCATAGGCTCGCAGGACCCTAATCCTCTATTTCACCTAGCAGCAATAGCTTAATATTAGCTAGTTCAGTGTATCCCATGACTTTATAGAATATAACTACCACAAATGGAAAGAACTGATTGTATTTTAAAATAGGAAATGATGTATCTGCCAACTATATATGAATGGAGCTGTGAAAGTTATTTTAAATATGCATTAAAAAATCTAGTGGATTTTCAAATTAAAATTAAAAAAAAAGGAGCTATGTATTTATTGTGTCAAGATGAAAAGTTACTTATTTTAAGTTTTTTAACCAGGGTCCAATTGGAAGAGAAATACTCTAGATGTTAAGCACAGTTAGGTTTAATAAATATTTTTAAAGGATTAAAAGCTGGTTTTTACAAAAAAAAAAAAAATCTTTTTCTAAGTGAATTAAATTGTTATTTTTAGGTGTCCTCAAGTCCATTCTGACTTAGAGTGCCTCAAGTACCACACAACGAAACAGTGCCTGTCCCTGCACCATACTCACAATCGTTGTTATGCTAGAGCCCATTTTTGCAGCCACTGTGTCAATTCATCTAATAAAGTTTCTTCCTCTTTTTTGTTGACCCTCTATTTTATCAAGCATGATGCCCCACTTCAGGGACTGATCCTTCCTGATAATATGTCCAAATTATGTGAGACAAAGTCTGGCTGTTCTAGCTTCCAAGGAGCGCTCTGGCTGTACTTCTTCTAAGGCAGAATTATTCATTCTTTTGGAAGTCTGTGTTATATTTAACAGTTTTCTCCAACACCATAATTCAAAGTCACTGATTCTTCTTTGATCTTCCTTATTCATTGTCCAGCTTTTACATGCATATGAGATGATTGAAAATATCATGGTTTGGGCCAGGTACACCTGAGTGGTCAAAGTGACATCTTTGTTTTTCAACACATTAAAGGGATTTTTTGCAGCAGATTTGGCCATTGAATTTCTTGACTGTTGCTCTCATGAGCATTGTTTGTGGATCCAAGTAAAATGAAACTCTTGAAAACTTCAATATTTTCTCCATTTATCATGATATTGCTTATTGGTCCAGTTGTGAAGGGATTCCAGATCACTTAATTGTGCTCATGGGAACCTGTACATAGATCAAGGAACAGTCATTTGAAAACAACAAGGGGATATTGCATAGTTTAAAATCAGGAAAAGTGTGTGTCAGAGTTGTATCCTTTCACCATACTTATTCAGTTTGTGTGTTGAGCAAATAATTTGAGAAGGGGAACTATATGAAGAAGAATGTGGCATCAGTATTGATGGAAGACTTGCTGACAACCTAAGATATGCAGATGACACAACCTTGTTTGCTCAAAGTGAAGAGGACTTGAAGAATTTACTGATGAAGATCAAAGACTACAGCCTTCAGTAAGAAATAAGTACTGACAAACAAATGACCCCATTGACAAAACAAACAGGGAAAAATATCATCTTTAAAGTCATCTGGGAGCTACAGAATCATAGTATGCTGAAGAGGTTAAATTCTCAGAGGGTGGGTTCTTAGAGAAAGTTTGTCGATTTGCAAATTTTGTTTGGAGAGAGAGTGCATTTAATATCCCAGCATAGCAAGCCTCTACTGGGGAACTGACTAGCAGCACAGCTCTTGTCATCCATCATGAGTAAATGACACAATTTGAGACTTAGAGAGGTCTTAAATACATTTCTACTGTTCTTTTTGGAAAATTGCTTAATATGAAGCTATTTGATGTGAAAGACTTAGAAGCTAAGATAAAAACTTCCATAAAATAGAGCAGAATTTTTTCCCAGTTCCTTAATGGTGGTGGAAAGTGCTTTAGTGACTACACTAGACTCCCAGTTGAAATCTTTGCATGTGAGCTGAAAATCTACAACTACTTTTTTCTGGGTATACTTTCTCATTCTGGTTAAGGGCCAAAACTTGAGAATTCTGACTTGGCATTCTGCAAAGGGCCATTGCATGGGGATAAAGAAACCAGTAGAGATTTTCTTTGTCACCTGAGATTGCAGTGAAAAACTGCAGATATGAAGATCATCCATATTGAAAACTTTTGCTGAAGTCTGCATTTGTCTGGAGCATGGATTAAATGTGCAGTAAAACCTATGAAAGCCAGAACCTGTGCTAGGTGGAAACCTGTCAGAGAAGGAAAACTCAAATATTTTCCACTAGTGAAGAGCAATAGCGAAGTGATAAGACTACACACTGTCAAAGGTGGAAAACTCGCGAGACTTGGAAAAAAAACATGACATTTCTGTCGAGTTCTGACTTTCACAGGTTCCACTGTATTAAACAAAATGTCTGAAAATGGAGTGGTTTTTATCTAGTCTCTAGCTAAGGGAGAGGCAAAGACCTGCCAGAACAAATGCCCCCATTGAACACAATAGGTCCTCAATCTGTAAGAATCCGCTCACAGAAGGGAAGCAAACCAAATATAGGCTGAATGTTACCAAAACTCAAATCAATAATCGGTTCAGCTCAGGCCCTGTCTGTATTAAGAAAACCGGTAAACCAGTATATTTGCTTAGGTAATTTTTAAGAAGGAACACACATCTTGGGGATTCTAAAATTAATATACATAGTATCCAAATTTTTTAAAAAAATGTTATTTAATATGGTAAAAATAAACTAAAAGACCAAAAATATTTTTTAGAAAAGTGAAGACAAACTTCCACATGATCCATATTTAGATGTTAGAGTTATCTGACTATAACTTCAAATTTATTGTAAGAAAAACACACTTAAAAAACACAAAGCAAGAGATGGAGGGAAAAAATAGGTGAAAACTGGAGAATTTTAATGAAGAATATGAATGTTTGAGTAAGATTCAAGTAGAAACTTCAAACCTATAAAATCAAATTTGTGAAATTAAGAACTTAATTGATAGATTAAACAGCAGCATAAACATACCAGAAGGTGAGATGAATGAACTGAAAAATAAGTTAAGAAAAGAACCAAAACTGAAGCCAAGCAATAAAAAAAAGAAAGAAAGAAATGATGGAAAACAATGTACAGTGTAAAATTTAACTGGGATGCAGGAAAAAAAATCTAAAAAATGATTGGGGACAGGAGAAAAAATAATGTAGAAGATAGAGTACATGAAAAGATAACAAGCTTTTAAAATTTTTGAGAGTTTTTCAAAACTGATGAACTACACCAGCCTGCAGATTCAAGAAGTTCTTCAATCACCAAGTAAATTAAATACAAAGATAGCAACACGTGGACACATATTCAAACTAAAACCAATTCAGTTGCCATGGATTCAATTTCTTGTGTTTCAGAGTAGAGGTGCACTCCACAGGGTTTTCATGGCTGTGATTTTTTAGAAGCAGATACCTGGGCCTTTCTTCTGAGGCAATCAAGAAAACAAAGGATGTATTGGAGTGGGCAAATCTTCTGCAAAAGACCTCTTTAAAGTGTTAAAAACTAAAGATGTCACCTTGAGGAGTAAGGTGTACCTGACCCAAGCCATGATACTTTCAATTGCCTCATATGCCTGTGAAAGCTGGGCAATGAATGAGGAAGGCCAAAGAAGAATTGAAGCCTTTGAATTATGGTGTTGGCAAAGAATATTGAACATACTATGGACTGCCAGAAGAATGAACAAATGTGTATTGGAAGAAGTACACCCACAATGCCCTTTAGAAGTGAGGATGGCAACACCTTCTCTCATGTACTTTGAACATGTTATCAGGAGGGACCAATCCCTGGAGAAAGACATCATGCTTGGTAAAGTAAAGGGTCAGAGAAGAGAAAGACTCTTAATTAGATGGATTGACACAACGGCTGCAACAATGGGCTCAAACATAGCAACAATTGTGAGGATGGTGTAGGACTGGGTAGTGTTTTGTTCTGTTGTACATAGGGTTCCTATAAGTAGGAACCAAGTCAATGGGGCCTAAAAGCAACAACAACAATTTTTACTGATGTTACCTGTCTAAATCCTGGTAATGCTAATTTGAGTATTGCCACTTTTTTCTGACCTGTTGTTGTTAGGTGCCGTCAAGTCCATTCTGACCTTTATCATTTACGAATTTTTTGATACATATTCTTAGACAACTACCTTTTGCTTTTATTAGTGTTCGCTATGTTCTTTGATTTCTACTGTGATCCTAATTCGATCCTTTCTGCCTCTTACTTTGGTTTGATTTACGCTTGTTTTTCTAGGTTTTGAGGTACACAGCTGAAGTTAACCGAGGAAACTGATTTGAGATCGTTATTTATTTATTTATTTTAATCATGTAAGCATTTAGTGATATAAATTTTCTGCTGGGTACAAGTGTAGTAGTATTGTATGATAATTTATTTGTTGTGGTTTCATTTTCAGTCAATTTAAAATAATTTATAATGCCCATTTGATTTATTCTTTGACCTGTGGGGTATTTAGTGTGCTGTTCAGTTTCTAAACATTTGGGGATCTTTAGATATCTTTCTGTTATTAAATTCTGCTCTAGTTTCATTGTGTCTGAAATCTTTTAATTATATTGAAACCTGTGTCATGAACCAGGCTAAGCTCTATCTTTGAAAATGCTTTATGTGCACTTATAAACAATGTACATTCATCTCTTTGGGGGTGAAATTTTCAATAAATATCAGTTAGATAAAATTGGTTGCTGATCCAAAACCAAAATACAAACCCATTGCTATCGAGTAGATTTTGAATCATAACAACTCTGTAGAACAGAGCAGAACTGCCCCATAAGGTTTCTAAGGAGCTACTGGAAGATTCAAAATGTGACCTTTTAGTTGGCAACCAAGTTCTTAGTCACTGCGCCACCAGTTGTTCAAATATGTCATTATGTGCATAGAGATTTTCTATTTAATTCTTCTATCAGTTATTGATTTTGAACATGATCAACAGAATATATTTCTTTTTCGAAGTAATAGTTTAGCTAAATTTAATCCTCTCAGTTCTTATAAAACATATTACCATGTATACACATATTGAGTATTTACATTAAAAGGAGGCAGAAAAACTGATTTAGAGTAATGAGCCAGGAATTAGTCAGCCTGAAGCCAACAGTGGCTGTGACAACTAATTAGTAGCTGTGCAATCTTGGAAAAATTATTTACCTTTTTCCTGTATTTATTAAATGGGAATTAAGAGTTATATTTGTTTCAAAGAGCTTTTGAGAATAGTAAGAGAACAATGTCTCACATACTATATACAACGAAAAAAAAATGAGCTTACATGGGACCAATTTTCTTTACAATATAGTGTAACGTTTTACTATTTAGTAATATCTTATAGAATCATAACATCTTTTCAGGCTCATAATATACAGAATATATTATTTCATACTTGTAATTTAAGTGATAAAACTGAAGTGCAATAAGATTAAAAGACTTGCGTAAGGTTACATGCTTACTAAGCCAAAAGAATGACAAGTAGAACTCAGCTTTTCTGATAGAAAATTTATTTTTCCTAAAGGTTTTCTAATTACAAGTATTATATTCTTTCATTAAAATAAAATCAGTTTCTCTGTGTGTTTAAAAAATGTACTAGATGTGGATGTAAAAATAGATAAGGATGGTCTCATTCAGTTCTGATATTAAGTCACTGTGTGCAGATATAATCATGGCACCTGTTAAATTTTTGAAATGTATTTCTATGCTGGTTAGAAAGTACATAAGGCTCCAGTTCCCACATCGATTTTGTCTCTGCAGTCTGGCCACTACCCAAGGACCCTCAAGATCTCCTTTCTAACAATTGGTACCACAAGTGGCTCCCAGGACCCTACTTCAGTGTATAGGCAACGATGGATCATAGGTTCTCTCTGTTCCTGTGTAGTATTTTATTTTTAAATATTCTGAGTATCTCCCAATTTACAAATGGTTACTGGAACAGGCATTGGATACCTTTCAAATATATCATGCCTGGAACTCCTATAAAATAAGATGATTCAGATGGGAGTCCTCTAGACGTTATTGAGCAATTAACAGGTGTCAGGCGATTTACTAGTTGTTTTAAAATCATTCATGGGGAACTTGATGACTAATAGCTTTTCTGTGCTAAAAAGTGGGGGGAGCGACTTATTAAATAGTTGTTCAATTCTCTCTTGCTCAAAGATATGTATTATACTCTGCATCTCCTGACTTGGAAAGTTAACTCGGGAAATATGTGCATAGTCGTGCATTGCTATTCATTTTAAATTGCAATATAAAAATCAGGAATCCTGGGTCTATGAACATATAGAAACAGCATTATCATTTCCAGAAACCAATTCACTGCATGTCCCCATAGTGTTTTGGTAATAGCATAGCAATATACCTAAACCTGTTTTTGTAGATTTAAGCTGGAATCTAAAGAAAAATTTGCTTGTACATGTATTGTAAGCATGTAGGGGTCTAGGAAGGATATTTTCTTCCTGCCTACATTTTCCACTGTTTCGGAAGGGACTTCATGTGATCACAAATATACCTATATTTAAGGAGTGGTGTGAGGTGGGAAGTAAGGTGGTGTCAAAATACATAGAGACTAAAATAATTGCTGTTCCAGCTGCGATTGCATCTGCACACTGTCTCTCTCAGGTTTGTAGGCAAATCTAGACTTAGAAAATGACTTTAGTTAAGTGCAAGTTGCATAGTTCATTAGTTAGGGGAAGATGTGTTCTCATCTTTCTCATCTGCAACTATACAATCGTTTGCGGTTTAAATAGGGGAATGTTATTTTATCTACTAGAATCCAGAGAGGAGGCCATTAGAACGAAGATGAGCTGAACATCTGAAAGGTATCTGGAAAAAAATACACAATCTCCCTCTCTCATTTAAACACTCACGCACTCACACATGCATATCCCTCAGGAAATTTAAAGATAGTCTTTATATTTGCCAAGAATGAGTTGTCAATTTCAGACACCATTCATAAATTTACAAGTGATGGTAAAAAGTCCTTAAACCTAGTAATTATATATTTACAAATAATTTAAAAATTCTTTCAACAAAGAGAATGGTATAAATTTTGAGGGAAAATTGTATTTGAGTACTTCATTGTTTGCAGGCATAGCTGCGGCCTGAGTGTAAGATATAGTACCTGAAGCACACCCATTTGTATATTTCAAATTTATACTTTTACCCTCAGCATTTTTGTCATCTACTTGTGTTCCTAAATGTTGTGTTTTATATAGTTCTAGTTTTTCTACATTTTATAATTACATGTTTAAGTTTTACTATATTTGCTTCCAAAGATTCTAATTTCAGTATGTTTTCACAATAAATCTGATTATGTATTGAATTTCCTTTTCCAACAAGTATATTCTGAATTAATTTCAGCAATCTTTATTTTAATTTTCTAATAAAAACTATCAATGCCTATTAAATGTCTGTGCCTTGGGATATTGCAGACCTTATTTTTTAAAAATGTGCTACAAGGTTTCCATATTTAAATCTAAGTGTTTTAATTCCATCTCAGCTTTTAATCACTAAGATCCTCCTGGGTGTCAAGTAAAGTATTCACTCATTTGTGGTCAGCCACCCAGGAATTAATGACTTTTCTTATTGCTACTTACAATTTGATTAGATAAAATAATTTTTTTGAATATATCTTAGACAAATAACATGAAATCTTAAAATTGTAGGCTCTGAATAAGAAATTAAAGAACAGGAGAAATGAGTGCAAAATAGCTAAATTTATTGATGGTCTCTCCAAAATGCCCTTTGTTATTCTTAGCTATATTTTTTGAGGGGGTGGGATTTATTCATTAAAAAAAAAAAAGGACAGGGACATTTAAATATACCTGGAGCCTAAAACTCAGCATATGTACAGAGCCTTTCATAATTCAATTACAGGTATGCCCAATACAGGTGATCTCATCTGAGACATTTCAAGTAGAATTCTGTGCACATCGTGATCTCAAAATTGCTCTATTGAAGTGTATAACAACTCCATGACTACTGCTGACAGAGGTTGTCTTTCGTTACTAGTTTCTGAGGACCTTTAGACAGGACGTGATTTGGGTGGCTGTGACGCCTCATTGACCCATTTGCAGTCTATTCCTGGTTGTACTGCAACAGCTCTGAAATAATCAGTCCAGGGAATTCCTGAGAAGATTTTGAGTCTGATTAAAATCTTAGCTGTGATTTTGACAATATTCTAAACTACTTGAGATATCTACTTTTTAAAAAAAATAATAATTTTATAGATTTATTCATATATTTTGCAAAGATAAAAATACTAGATGTATTAAAATTGTTGAAAAATTAATATTTGCCTTGAAATACAGATCTTTGGTTTACACAGAACTGACTCAACTTGTGAAACCGTGATTCCCCATCTCAATTATATTTTTTCAAAATGCGAATAGAAATAGCAGCATTATTCTTAGGGTGTGTTACTTGGATACAACTCTTAAATAACTGTTGAATATTAGCCAGAAAAAATATGAAGATACGAATTGTGAAGTTCATAGAGGTTGAAATGTAGCTGTTGCATCTCTGAGCAATACTGTCTATTGTCATTAAACCTGAATATCATGCACAGCTTTAGGTTAATTGCTTCTTATAGTCCACAAGTCATCAGATGAATCACCAGGTGAACGTTGGGTGACACAACTATAACTACTGGAGTTATAAGTTTTACTGACCAGAAATCTACAAACCAACACAGAACTTCGTGGTGCCAGGGCTGTAATCAAATAGCCAAATCAAACACTAGTAGATTGGTGAGAGAAGTAATTTATGGTGGGCTTGTTATCAAGTTTGATATTAAAAGAATATTCTGTAGCCCCATTTTATTTTTGAGTTAAGTAAATATTGTTAACACATTAAATCAACATTTCTTGAACCCGTGTCTATGTCAAGGATTAAGTACTATGGCAAGCATAGGCAATGTTCCTACTTTCTAAACACTCACAGAAAAGATAGGATGGAAACCCCATGAATATATAATTATGTACGTCATGTTTCATTCCAGAATTATGTTTCAAGGACAGTGACAAAACAGATAATGGAACCAGAAATATGACCTCAGAAGTTTAAGGATTCACAGGGTAGGAGACCCTTGGTCGATTTTTAAAAGAGAAGGAGACATCATAAGGAGAAGAGATGACTAGAGGTTAAAAGAACAATCTCAGCAAAAGTGGAAGGTCTGATGGAACATGGCTCATTTGGAGCATTTCATGCAGCTTAAAACACTTCGTTTTTTTAATTTGTGTGATAATAAATATGTAGACAAGCACTGAATCATGGGGTACTTATAGGCTTTTCTAATAAGTTAATTCTTAGCCTGTAGGAAATGACAGAAAAAGTAATTTAAGTAAGGCCGTGACAGGATCAGATTTGTGCTGAGGAAAAAGGCATTGACAGAAATGTGGAGGATTGACAGGACAGTGAACAGACTGGAGGGCGGAAGACCAGCAGCATGCCATTATCATAATTTGTACTAGAGGTAGCTTGACCATAAGACACTGTCAGTTGATTTGGAGAGAATCAGAGACAGCTGAATATGTTTGAGAAGGAGAAGAGACAAAAATATGGAATGACTCCCAAGAAATTGCCTTGGGCTACTGGATGAGTGACAGTGCTATTAAATAAGATAGGGAATACATTAGATTCAAGTGAAAAAAGGTGATGGCTTACATTTTGGACAAATTGAGTTTGAGATGCCTAAGGGGTATCTGAGTTTTGGTTTTTGTTTCTAAGGGTTATCTGAGTGAAAATACCCAGTAAGCATTGGGAATATGAGAGTGGAACCAAGGAAAGAGGTATGGAATACATAGATTTAAAGGTCTTATGAGCATTTCTCATAGACCTCACTGGAAATATAATGTGGATGACACAAACTTATGAAGCGTGCATCCTTGAAACCATAAATGTGGTTGGGACACTCATTCTAAGTGTGTAGAATAAGAAGAGAGATTGTTAACTGAAGTTTTGAAAAAATTAAGAAATTTAGTCGGAGGGAAAAGGATCAAAAACTCCTATAATTCAGCTTGTAGTCAGTGTAGAGAAATTCATTACAACCAGAGTTAATTATCAAATATCTTGTCTTCCTCTTAGTACGTTATCTACCTAGTGGACAGATATTTTGTAGGTACATAAAATGCCAAAGACACTGTGCTCACTACATGGCATATAATTTTGAGTTATAAAATTAAAATCATGATAGTCAATATATAAAATGGTATAGGAAGAAGCAACTCTGGAATTTCATGACAGTTTTTTTTTTTTTGGTAAATTATGCACCTAACATTACCTTTTGGGAAAAGTCAAGGACGTCAGAACAATGGCAAGTTGGAGAAATCTGGTTATCTGGCTTAATTCCTTGTTCAAAGGCTGTATTTTATTAATTTCACTTAATTCTTTAACACTTTAGTCTGAGAGTTAAAACTTCTCTTTTTCAGACTATTTAGATTTTACTGTAGTGAGGCATTGCTCTATTTGCTTCATGTAATACTAACTCATCTTAAGCTTACAAAGGTCGTATGGAGCAGATTCCGCCAATGTCCCCATTTTACAGATAGAAAAATGGAAATGGCATTGGAAAAGGAGCTAACTTATCTGATGATATCTGATGATATATCCTATGTCCCTGCATAAGATATAATTACGGCTTCAATGATTGGACTAGGAAAAAAATTCCCTATTAAAATATAAATGTATCTAACACAACTCTTTTTCTTATTTGAATTCTTAGCATTTAGTTGCCTGATGCAACATATAGTTGCTAACGGCTACTGTTGCTGTTATTGTGTGCCATTGACTCATAGCGATTTTGTAGGACAGAGTAGGACTTGCCCATAGGGTTTTCTAAACTGTCATCTTTATGGGGAAAGTCACCAGGTCTTTCTCCCGTGGAGCAGCTGGATGTGTTTGAACAATTGAGCAACTAGGGTTCCTTAATGACTGCTAAGGGTACATATACAATACAGACACTCTGATGAAAGTCTAGATATTTAGCTTGCATCAGGTAATCAGAAGCTTGAGCCAGTCAGGGGAAGAATGTGTATATAAGATTAGTCTAGATTATGAAAACCCTGTTGGTGTAGTGATTAAGAGTTACGACTGGTAACCAAAAAGCCAGCAGTTTGAATCCACCAGGTGCTCATTGGAAACACTATGGGGCAGTTCTGCTCTGTCCTATAGGGTCGTCTTGACTCCGAATCAACTTGAGGGCACTGGGTGTGATAACTAGACCCAGGGAAGAGAAATAACATTTATTGAACAATTAAAACAAAACAAACAAAAAAAACTCCAAATTATCATGAGCCAGTGTGTTATAGAGTAGAACTGAGCTGAGAGGATTTTCTTGGCCGAAATCTTTACGGAAGCAGATCACCAAGACTTTCTCCTGCAGCACTGCTGGGTGAATTTGAGGCACCTACCTTTTAGGTTAAAAGCTGAGTGCAAATTATTTTGTACTACCCGGAGGCTATTGAATCTGTGCTAAAAATTCCATTAAAAAGTTTAGAGAAAACTTTCATCTAAGCTTTAGAAGGGAAAATATAACTACCCGTAATTAATGGATGATGGTTCAAAGAGATAAAATAACTTATTAAATATTACATAAATCTTCATGGATCAAAGGCTCATTCTCTTCTCACTACAACATGTCACAATGTCAAAAGAATACATTTTATTGACAACAGATGTCCATTAGCAATTAAGGTCTATTAGTAATGAATGGACGATGCATAATTTAACTTTCTTGGTTAAGAAAGAGTTACCTTAGTAATTATCACTGTTGATGCTATCGGCAGACACATCTCTGTTCTCTCTAATTGAGATTAAGGCATGTGTCTGAAGTTTGTCTAAATCATCACTGGCTGGTTATTGTGATTTAGCAGTATATGACTCGATGGCACTGGGCATATATGTATACATATATATACACATTTGTATAGTTCTCTTTGCTAGGTACTGTCAAATCAGTTCTGACTCATAGTGATCCTATGTACAACAGAATGAAACACTGCCCGGTCCTGAGCCATTCCCACAATTGTTGCTCTGTTTGATCCCATTGTGGCAGCTACCGTGTCAATCCAACTCCATGAGGGCCTTCTTCTTTTTTGCTAACTCCCTACTTTACCAAGTGTGATGTCCCTCTCCAGGGACTGGTCCCTCCTGAAAACATGTCCAAAGTACATGAGAAGTTGTCTCGCCATCCTTATTTCTAAGGAGCATTCTGGCTGTACTTCCAAGACAGATTTATTTATTTGTCCATCATATATTCAATATTCTTTGCCAACATCATAATTCAAAACGATCAATTCTTCAGTCTTCCTTATTCGTTGTCCAGCTTTTGCATGCGTATGAGGTGACTGAAAATACCATGGCTTGAGTCAGGCACATCTTAGTCCTCAAAGTGACATCTTTGATTTTTAGCACTTTAAAGAGATCTTTTGAAGCAGATTTGCCCAGTACATTCTATCATTGGCTTTCTTGACTGTTGCTTCCATGGGCATTGATTGTGGATCTAAGTAGAATTAAATCCTTGACAATGTCAATATTTTCTCTGTTTATCATAATGTTGCTTATTGGTCCAGTTGTGAGATTTTTTTTTGTCTTTATATTGAGGTATAATCCATACTGAACACTGTAGTCTTTGATCTTCATATGTAAGGCCTTCAAGTTCTCTTTGCTTTCAGCAAGCGATGTTGAGTTATCTGCATATCACAGTTTGTTAATGGTTCTTCCTCCAACTCTGATTGCCCATTCTTCTTCACATAGTCCAGTTTCTCAGAGTATTTGCTTCGCATGCAGATTGAATAAGTATGGTGAAAGTATACAACCATGACAAACAACTTTCCCAGTCCCAAATCACATAGTCTCCCCTTGTTCTGTTCAAATGACTGCCTCTTAGTCTATGTACAGGTTCCACATGAGCATAGTTAAGTGTTCTGGAATTTCCATTCTTCACAATGTTATCCATAATTTATTATGACCCACATAGTAGAATGCCTTTTCCAAGTCAATAAAACACAGGTAAGCATCTTTCTGGTATTCTCTGCTTCCAGCCAAGATCCATCTGACATCACCAATGATACCCCTAGTTCCACATCCTCTTCTGAATCCAGCTTGAATTTTTGATAGCTCCCTGTTGATGTACTACTGTAACTGCTTTTGGATTATCTTCAGCAAAATTTTATATTTAGATGTTATATTAATGACATTTTTCAATAATTTCCACATTCTTTTGGATCACTTTTGTTTGAAGTGAGCACAGATATAGATCTCTTCCAGCTGGCACCAGGTAGCTATCTTCCAAATTACTTGGCATAGACAAGTGAGTGCTTCCATCTGTTTGTTGAAATATCTCAACTGGTATTCCATCAATTCCTGGTGCCTTGTTTTTCGTCAGTGCCTTCAGTTCAGCTTTGATTTCTTCCTTCGGCACCGTCGGTTCTTGATCATATGCTATCTTCAGAAATGTTTGAATCTTGACCTTTTTTTTTTTTTTAATGCAGTGACTCTGTGCATTCCTTCCATCTCTTTTTGATGCTGCCTGTGTAATTCAATATTTCCTCAACAGAATCCTTCAATATTGTAACCCGAGGCTTGAAATTTTTCTTCTATTCTTTCAGCTTGGGAAATGTTGAGCATGTTCTTCCCATTTGGTTTTCTAACTCCAGGTCTTTGAACATTTCATTGTAATACTTCGTCATCTTGAGCTGCCCTTTTCCAGCTCTTTTACTTCATCATTTCTTCCATTAGCATTGGCTACTGTATGTTCAAGAGCAACTTTCAGAGTCTCTCCTGACATATATTTTGTTCTTTTCTTTCTTTCCTGTCTTTTTAACAACCTTTTGTTTTCTTCATGTATGATATCCTTGATGTCATCCACAACTCTTCTGATCTTTAGCCATTAATATCCAGTACATCAAATCTATTCTTGAGGTAGTCTCTGACTTCACATGGGATATATTCAAAGTCGTACTTTAGCTCTCATGGACTTGTTTGAATTTTCTTAAGCTTCAAAGTGGACTGGCATATGAACAATTGATGGTATATTCAGCAATTGGTCCCTGGCCTTGTTCTGACTGATATCAAACTTCTCCATTGTCTCTTTCCACAAATGTATTCAGTTTGATTGCTGTGTTTTTCATCTGGTGACATTCATGTCTACAGTCGCCATTTATGTTGTTGAAAAAAGGTGTTTGTAATGAAGAAGTCATTGGTCTTGCAAAAGACTCTCATGTGATCTCCATTGTTGTTTCTGTCACCAAGGCCACGTTTTCCAACTACAGATGCTTCTTATATACCAATCACTAGTAATTATCAATGCATCTTGATTGCATGTTTGGTCAATTTTAGACGGCAGAAGTTAGTGAAAATCTTCAGTTTCCTCATCTTTGGTGTTAGTGGTTAATGTGTAAGTTTGAATAATAGTCATATTAGGTGCTTTTCCTTATAGAAGTTTGGATATTATCACCGATAGCATTGTATTTCAGGATAGATCTTGAAATGTCTTTTTTTGACGATGAATGTGATGTCATTCCTCTTCACTGTGCCACTCCTGGCATAGGTGACCATATGATTATCTGATTCAAAATGACTAATACCAGTCCCTTTCAGTTCACTAATGCCTAGCATATCAATCTTTGTGTTCCTTTTCATTTTTGATTACTTCCAGTTTTCCTAGATTCATACTTCCTATATTCCACATTCTGATTATTGATGAATGTTTGCAGCTGTTTGTTCTCATTTTCAGTTGTGCCACATCAGCAAATGAAGGTTCTGAAAGTTTACTCCATTCACGTCATTAAGGTCAACTCTACTCTGAGGAGGCAGCTTTGCCCCAGTCATCGTTTGGGTACCTTAAACGTGCGAGAATCATCTTCTGGCGCTATATCAGACAATGTTCCACTGTGCTTTATAAAGTTTTCACTCGTCATTTTTTTTTTCTTTTTTCAGAAGTAGACTGCCAGGTTCTTCTCCCTAGTCTGTCATAGCCTGGAAGCTGAAGCCTGTCCAAAATGGATGATCTTACTGATATTCGAAATAATGGTGGCATAGTTTCTAGTATCACAGCAACACATAAGCCACCACAGTATGACAAGTTGACAGACCAGTGGTACATATGAATGCTAAATATGCACACACACACACATCCATACAAAATTAAGGAATAAGATTGTGATCCTATAACCATTCTACCTCCAAATCTGCTACTTAATGTTGTGGATGCTTACTATTCAAATATTATAATTACTGAATTTGAAATATAATACTATCATAACTTTCATTCTTTCTAATAGATCCATAAAACAGAAAAGTTGCCCTCTTTATCCACAGTGTAGTGGACACACACACACTCTTATACACACTTGTATAAATACACACACACACTCAAATAACAAGAAATGGAGAGAAAGGCTGAGGTGGAGAGACTTACTTACCTTGCCTGAAGGAAAATTTGTGCTTCTTACTTAGCAATAGTGCAAAAAAGAAAACAAAAAACAATTCAGCTGTGTGAAAATACTGCAAAAATATTGCTAAGGTCAGTCAGCCCTGAGGTGATTTTCTCAGAAAGTGCTGATCGTGTAAGCTTTAACTTATGTGTTCAATTTATTTTCAAGTTAAAAACATCTGCCCAAATGATCTGGATGTCAAAACCCAGAATACAGAGTGAATACCATTTTAGTGGTTGTGACAGTAGCACAGATTTTGGACTTATCTGCACCATAGTATTCTAACAGCTGTGTCATCAGTTCATGAATGAAGACAGACACACTTCCACCCTTGTCAGGGCCAGCTGTAACACAAATCAAAGGTGCTGGAAGGCATAATTCCTCAGCAAATCTTGCTCTTGTATAGGTTTTCGTCCTGATTGTCAACACCAGAGATACCAGTCAGGTCAGAGAAAAATCTCTCAGGCAGCTTGCATTCATAAAACTTTCCTATTTATAAGTAGGACTCTTTAACATGGAATTTCTCTCTGTATACATTAATAAACACATGACGATATCATTCACTACACACTCTGTGTGGCATAATAGCAAGCTTTAAAGTGGAACAAAAAACTTGAGCTACTGATTGAATATGAAGAAAGATCATTTGATACAAAAGGCCAATCACATGATCTTATTCATTTGAAGAAAGAAAATGTGTCTTTAAAGGAAGACTATCTCTGGGACAGAATTCTTAGAAAAGGATTTGACTAGGTGAACTGATAGATCTTTCATCTCTAATTTTTTAGATTATATGACAAATGCATAGTTAAAATTATATATAATTACATAACGTACAGTATAATTCAAATTAGGTATAATTACAACTACATGTGTATAATTATAATTATGTATAATTAACTAATTATGATAACACTCATATTTCTGAGGCATGCATCAATGCAACTATATCAAATAATATTTTCTTTCATGGGAAAAGGAAAATGTAGCTTAAATCTTTCAAGATTCCTTTCTGGCCATCATATTTGCTGAATCAGTGAATGGAATAGTGAAGGTTTAGGTGTGTATTTGGAAGGAGGGTGTGTAATGTGTTGTGTCCAAAAAGAATTAAGCAAACTCCTTCGATTTTCAGGATTAGTATGCAATAGATCCTTCACTATATCCTAATCTTAAATGTTTTCCTTAATAACTGGCATTGAGTTGATTCTGACTCATAGCAATTCTACAGGACAATGTAGAACTGCCTCGTAGATTCGAACTGCCAACCTTTTGGTAAGCAGCTAAGCTCTTAACCGCTGGGCCACCAGGCTCCATTCATGGTATATTTATCGAAAATATTAAAATACAAATGTTGGTCATAAAACATTTATTCAGTTTCATAGACTGTGGAATTATTAGGCTTTTCCTTTTCCCAGTTCCCTTGTCTACTGTAGTTGCACGACCTGATTCAAATTAATGTTGCTTTCTAAGGCTCAGGTCTATGCCTGGTGTTTGACAGTAAAAAAAAAAAAAACAATTAATCACTGTTACCTTTCAAATCTTGGATGTAATGGATGGGCTCATTGACTATATCTCTCTACACAGACACACAGCAGCACACCCCACCTTATTCTCATATGACCAGTTCTTTTAAATGCAGATTATGACCACATAATCTTGAAAGGTAAGAAGCTCAAAAAGTTGTCAGCCTGATCTTGGAGGTTTTTAACTGTATCACATCTGTGAGCTTTATATTTTATCTGTTTGAAGTAATATAAAATTCATAATAAATAAAATTTAGTGTTTGTGTAATAATTGTGATTTGGTTTAAGATAGGCCATGACTTTGAAATGACACAGTGCACGGAGGCAGGGACCAAATAAGTGAGGGTACAGGTTAAACATGATAGGTAGTGGGGTAATTATTTTGGAAACCAGATAATGCACACATGGTGATTCATTATACTACTGTACTTATTTTTGTATTAGTTTGAAATATTCTATAAAACTTAGATATAAATATTCTATAATAATAAGACATTAAACATAAAAGCACAGACGAAGATAACACTACACATAGCAGAATGAAGGGATGAGGTGCAACAGGAAGACTCAGACCTGCTGACGGGAGTATATGTTTGTAAAGCCTCTTTGAAAAACTCCTTGGCAGTATATTCTAAAGCTGGGCATACATGTATTTAGTTATGAACTGTAAATTTTACTACTCAGAAATATGCAAAAAATGCATATATAAGAAAGTGACGGAATTATCTTTAATACTTCAAACTGAAAAAGAGTCCAAATGTCTACATATAATGGAGTAGATAAATTCATAAATATATTAATAAAATGGAATGTTATTCAGCTAGGGTAATGAATGACAAGTACATTGTACAACACGGAGTAAGCCAGAAATAAAAGAATATATGTGGTGTGATGCCAATTTCTTGACATTCAGACAATAAATCAGGTGTAATAAATCAGCTTTTTTTTTGTTTTTTCTTGTTCTATACCTTCTTTCAAAATTCCTACCCAAACCAATGGTAGTATTAAAGTTCACCCACAAACTTCTGGTTTGAGCAACTGGTTCAACGGAAATGACTTTCACTAATGGCGGAAAAACTGAAAGAAGATTAGTTTGGATTATTTCTTTTTTTGTTTGTTTTTATTTTTTAAGAATTCAGTGAGAATATAAAAGATATATGAAATAAGGTGTGAGATACCTGGGCCTGTAATTTTATAAAGTCCAGAGAAGTGATATAAATTTGAAAATAATTGGCATACAGTTGGTGTATGAAACACGGGAAATGGTGACATTACTGTGGAAGGGAAGTCAAGATTCTAGTCATAAGTAGGCTTATGTGGAAGGCAGACCGACATGTGGCCAGTGAGACAGAAGAAAATCTAGAGAATCTGATGCCACCTAAGGTTGGCTTCATGGACATGAAACTTGTGCAGTCACACAGGGCCTTTGATCCTTTGCTGTCACTGTTTTGAAATTATTCATAATTTATGAGCAAGGGGTTCACCATTTTTATTTTGCACTAGGCTCTGTGAATTATGCACCTGGTCTTGGTACCACCAAAACTAATAGGAAACAGATTTCTCAAATGGGCAGAATGCCAATAGATCTTTTATAGATGTGTTCTGGCAAATGCCTTTTGGTTTTGACAACATGGAAGTTGTTAATGACTTTAGCAATATACATTTGAGTGGATGTTTTAAAGGATGAATCAAGAATGAATGAATTGTAACATGGAATTTAGTTGAGAAAGTCAAAATAGTGAATAGCAAATATTTTAATGAAACTTTGCTGTAAAGATAGGAGAATGGAAAGAGAAAGAAAGAGTGTGTGACCACAGGAAGAAAAAGAAATACAGGGTCAGAAAAGGGTTTTTGTTAAATATCTATATATATTATATATATGAATATACTTATATATGCACACATATATTTATACAGACACTACAAACATATGTAGATATGTATAGAATTATATATATATAATAAATATGTGTATATCTTTATGATACATATATATTTATAGGTATTGTAAGTATATAGAGAGTCTTGATGGTGCAATGGTTAAAGCACTCTCCCGTTAACCTAAAGGTTGGTGGTTCCAAACCACCAGGTGCTTGCTCAATGTCGGAGAAAGATGTGGAAGTCTGCTTCCATGAAGATTACAGCCTTGGAAGCCCTATGGGGCCGCTCTACTCTGTCCTATAGGGTAGCTATGAGGCTGTATCATCGAGTCGACCATAGTGGGTTAGGTTTTGTAAATATATACATGCTATATATAGAATATAAATAGAGGTAATATTTTTATTCTATATATAGCATGTATATGTTTATAAACATATTATGTGTTTGACTCGATGGCAGTGGGTATATATATATACTTACATATATATTTATAAGGCATGTGAGCATGTGCTGAGTAAAAATTCTGTAGAGAAACAGAGTCTGAAGATATGGGTGGAATGACATTCATGGCACATTTGGAAAAGTTGGCTTTTGAATGCAGAAAATCCTTTTACTTGTTTTAATAAAAGCAAATAGGGCATGCAAATTCAGATAGAATTTTAGATGTGGCGATGGACAAATGTCATAATTCCAGTATGAGAGCCTGCAGGCTACCAGGTTATTAGTTTAGAGGGGTAAAATGTTGAGAAAAATCTAGAAGACATACAATTGCAACGTTGCTGGGAGTTAAGTACTTCTCTACCTGATCACAGAAACCCTCTTGGCATAGTGGTTAAGAGTTCAGCTGAAACCACAAAGTTCGCAGTTTGAATCCACCAGGCGCTTCTTGCGAACCCTATGGAGCAGTTCTTCTCTGCCCTATAGGGTTGCAGTGAGTCAGAATCGACTCGATGGCAATGGGTTTGGTTTGGTTTTTGCTTTCTACCTGATCGGAGAGAGGAGAAGAGCAAAGCTAAAGCTGACCTTTAGAGTATCTTGTTCGAATTAGAGACAGTAACCCTCAGGTACCAAAGTCCTCAGGGCACAGGACTCAGTAGAAATTTCTAGGACATACTTTTCAAGCCTGTAAGTAAGCTCTTACACTCCTAACTTTCCCCCGATCATCAATATAGTAATAAAAGTGACTGAGTCCAGGGGGGCACAGTTCTGCACACCATCCCACAACTTCATCTATCCTTGAGCATACCATGCAATGATAAATGTTTTCCTTTTTCAGCTGAACTAGAGCAAGGAGAAGCCATTCTTATGTTTTAGACAAAGCTTCTACTCAAGTATTATTGAAGAGTTTTTAAGGTATATTTGTACCTTCCCCTCGTGCTTATGGTACAGTGACTTCTACCTTACAAAAATATGTTGGTATATGTCTCTATTTAATGGCTTGAGGTAGAAGGGTCTTTGCAGATCTTTAAATGTATAATCTTCATTTAAAAAAAACAAACAAAACTTGTTGCCTTCAAGTGGATTCTGACTCATAGCAACCCTACAGGACAGGGTAGAACTGCCCCCATTGGGTTTGCAAGGAGCAGCTGGTGGATTCAAACTGCCGACCTTTTGGTTAGCAGCCGTAGCTCTTGACCACTGTGCCCCCAGGGCTCCAGATAATCTTATACATGTGACATTTATATACTTCATGTTGGTTACAGTTACAAACACTATACTATTTACAGTGTCCCATTTTGCTGATTCTGTCCTTGGACTCAGAATAGTTCCTGTCTTCGCTGTTTATGCAACGTGCTATTTAAAGAAATACTTCAATTGGAGATTTTTAAAAGTCATCTGCTTTTTTTTTTTTTTTTTCCTCAGCACTTCCATAAAATGACTGATTAAAATTAGTCATTGCTATAAGTAGCATTAGTATCTGGCATCTTCCAGAATTTCAAAATAAAAGTTTCAAGATAAATCGTTAAGAGCAGATTGCTGACTTTCTATTGATTATTTATAAGACACGAAGAAAACGAATAGCTAAAAAGAGTTCTCTGACATTTGGTTCCATATATACATACCTAAAACTCTCTCCTCCTCCAAAGTGTGGAAATCACAATTGGCATGATACGGTCCTGCACTGAAAGAGGTTAAACTTAATTTACAAATCACCTTCTTCAGCTTTATATATTTAAATAGGTTTATTTTTAAACAGATATTTATCCACACCTGTATTTTTACAACCACTGCTCCCATAACAAAGTACCATAAACAGGGAATTACAGGTGTTTTGAAGAGAATATTTATTGTTTTGCTTACTTATCATCAGAATCCTACCACCTATGTGAAGGTCATTATGCTTCTTGAATTTCTTTCTTCTCACTTCTTTGCTTTCATTACTTAATCAACCCACTTGATTCATTTCATACCATATTTATTTCAAATAAATGCCATTATTCTGCACATCTCCTACCCACTTTTTGATTAAGGACACCTTTTTTTCAACCAGTGTAGATATTTTTCTGGATAACACCTGGCAAATTGTAGTGTGGCAGGTTGATCTTCAGTAGCACATGTAGTATTGCGTGTACACTGAAAAAATTCATTTGTTGTGGCAGTGAAAATTATTAAATAATTTACTTGATTACAATTAATTGATATATAGGAATCAGAGGAACACACTCAATGCATTATTCTTCTTCAAAAGTGTGACTCTATAAACACTAAAAAAAAAAATCATTAATTTCAATGGCAAACAAATTAAATGTCCTTGAAATCATATATCCCTCGCTGGAGTTCAACCCACTGGACACATTGTTAATATGTCAGATAATTAAGTAGAAACACAAGTACCAGATATTTAAAACAACTTTGGGTAATAGATTTGTGGAGTAAGTATAAAACATCAAGTTCATAAAGCAGGAAGTAAACAAGTACTTCAAGGAGAGGAAGGATAGTATGTGAGGCAAGGTATTATCCGTCAAGTAACCTGCATTTTGTAGTCAGTTGTCAAATATGATTAATTGTGAGTTCAGAGAACAGACAGCACACAGTGGCCTTTGTTAGATCCAGAAATGTCCTATGCCTTTCACCGATAGCTCAGATGAACCTGCTTACATATCTGACTTCTGCATTGCATTTACTTTTTTTTGAGTTTTCGGTGAAAGTTTACACAGCAGGTTAGGCTCCCATTTGTCAATTTCTGCACAAATTGTTGAGTGACATTAGTTACATTTATCACAATGCATCAACATTATCTTTGTGTTCTGTTTATCCCATTTCCAGTACTCTAGTTTCCTTCCCCCCTTACCTTCTCATCTTTGCTTTTGAGTAATTGTTTACCTTTTTGGTCTCATACTGATGGTTTTTAAGTAAAGCACCAACCTTATGAGTAATAACCGTTTTTTTTTTTTTTAACCACTTCGCTATTTCCCTAAAGGTGATCTCAGGAGACAGGCTTGGTTCTAGGTACAAAGAATATATCTCAGGGCGATAGTCTCAGGGAGTCCTCTGTTCTCTGCTGTTTGAGTTTTTCTGCCCCCCCTTTTTTTTTTTTTTTTTTAAATGAGAATTTGAGTTCTGCTCCACAGTTTTCTCCCATTCTGTACAGGACCTTCTATCGTGACCCCCATCATAATGGTCAGTGGTGGTAGCTGGGCACCATCTAGCTCTGCTGTTCTCAGGGTAGATGAGGTTATGACTCCTGTAGACTTGTTTCTTCTCTGAGGTTTTGGTTACGTTCTTACAGTTTTTACTCCTGGTGAATAGAGACCTGTAGTTGTGTCTTAGATGGCCATTCATAAGCTTTTAAGACCCCAGATACTATTCACTTCACTAGGACACAGATCATTATTTTTGTGAACTATGTTATGCCAATTGACTGAGTTGTCCCATGAGATATGGCCCTGAGCTTTTAAACCCGGAAAACCAATCTTGGAAGTTATTTACTTATGTCTATGGAGTATTTGTATTTGTGCCGTCAACGAATACACGTGCCTGCAACTAATATTTTTATTTACACATACCTATTTTACTTCTCACTGAAAATATTAAATGACTCAGGAAGCATCAAAAGAAGATAGAAGGAATACACAGAGTTACTATACCAAAAATAATTGGTGGACGTTCAACCATTTTGGGAGATACCATATGAGCAGGAACCAATGGTACTGAAGGAAGAAGTCCAAGGTGCACTGAGGGCACAGGCAAAAAACAAGGCTCCAGGAATTGACAGAATAACAACTGAGATGTTTCAACAAATGAATACAGTGCTGGAAGTATTCACTCATCTGTGCCAAGAAATTTAGAAAACAGCTACCTGCCCAACCAACTGGAAGAGATCTATCTATATTTATGCCTATTCCCAAGAAAAGTGGTCCCACCAAATGAGGAAATTATGGAACAATATCATTAATATCACATGCAAGTAAAATTTTGCGATGATCTCTCAAAAGCAGCTACGGCAGTATATAGACAGGAAACTGCCAGAAATTCAAGCTGAATTCAGAAGAGGATGTGGAACCAGGGATATCATTGCTGATGTCAGATGGATCCTGGGTGAAAGCAGACAATACTAGAAAGATGTTTACCTGTGTTTTATTGGCTAAGCAAAGACATTTGACTGTGTTGATCTTAACAAACTATGGATAATATTGTGAAGAATAGGATTTCCAGAACACTTAATTGTGCCCATGAGCAACCTGTACATAGATCAAGAGGCAGTCCTTAGAAAAGAACAAGGGGCTACTGCATGATTTAAAGTCAGGAAAGGTGTGCATCAGGGTCGTATCCTTTCACCATACCTTTTCAATCTGTATTCTGAGCAAATAATCTGAGAAACTGGACTATACAAAGAAGAATGGGGCATCAGAATTGGAGGGAGACTCATTAACAACCTGTATTATGCAGATGACACAACCTTGTTTCCTGAAAGCGAAGAGAGCTTAAAACACTGAAGAAGATCAAAGACCACAGCCTTCAGTACAAATTACACTTCAACATGAAAAAAAAAAAAATTTTCACAACTGGACCAATAAGCAAATTCATGATAAACAGGGAAAACCTTGAAGTTGTCAACAATCTCATTTTAGGTGGATCCTCAATCAATGCTTATGGAAGCAACAGTCAAGAAATCAAAAGACACATTGCATTGGGCACATCTGCTGAAAAGGACCTCTTTAAAGTGTTGAAAAGCAAAGATGGCACCTTGAACACTAAGGTGTACCTGATCCAAGCCATGGTGTTTTCAATCACCTTCTATGCATGTGAAAGCTGGACAATGAATAAGGAAGACTGAAGAAGAATTGATGTCTTTGAATTGTGGTATTGGAGAAGAATACTGAATATACCATGGGCTGCCAAAAGAACAAACAAATCTTTCTTGGAAGAAGTACAATCAGATTGCTCCTTAGAAGCAAGGATAGCAAGACTACGTCTCACATACTTTGGACATGTTGTCAGGAGGGATCAGTCCCCGGAATAGGACATCATGCTTGGTAAAGTAGAGGGTCATTGAAAAAGAGGAAGACTTTCATTGAGATGGATTGATGTAGTGGCTTCAGCAATGGGCTTAAGCATAACAACGATTGTAAGGATTGCACAAGACTGGATAGCATTTTGTTCTGTTGTACATAGGGTCACTATGAGTTGGAACTGACTTGATAGCACCTAACAATATCACAGGTACCTCTGGAGCCCTGGTAGCACAGTGATTAAACATTAGGCTGCTCAGCAAAAGGTGGGCAGGTTTAACATACCAGTCCTTCCTTGGAAACCCTATGGGGCAATTCTACTCTGTCCTATGGGGTCGCTATGAGTCAGAATTGACTCTATAGGGCGGTATATACTTAGGAGTGGGATTGAAGTATCATAAAAAACAAAACAGAACCAATTGCCATTGAATCAATTCCAACTCATAGAGATCCTATAGGCCAGAGTAGAACTGCCCCATAGGGTTCCAAGGAGGAGCTGGTGGATTGAAACTGCTGACCTTTTAGTTAGTAGCCAAGCTCTTAATCACTGCAATTTCATTTCTAGTTTTTGAGCAAGCCTCATACTGTTTTCAACAGTGGTTGTACCATTTCACAGTCCCACCAGCAATGGATAAGTGTTCCAATCTTCCCACATCCTCCCCAACTTTTGTTATCAGGTTTTTTTGTTTTTTATCAGGACCATTTTAGTGGCGGCAAGATGATATATCACTGTAGTTTTAATTTGCATCTCTTTTTTAATGGCTAATTGTTGTGAACATCTTTTCATATTTTGTTGGCTGCCTAGATGCCCTCTTTGCTGAAAGTTCTGTTCATGTCCTTTGCCTATTTTGTGAGTGGATTGTTTGTTTGGTTTGTTGTTGTTAAGTTGTTGCAGTCTTCTATGAATTTTAGAGATTAGACTCTTATCGTTGCTGTTGTTGCTGTTAGGTGCCACAAAGTCGATTCCGACTCATAGTGACTCTGTCGGACCCGTATCAGGTCATTTCTGAAGGTTTTTTTTCCAGCCTATTTACTCTTTTAATAAAGTCTTTTGATAAGTATATATTTTCTATTTTTAAGAGGTCTCATTTATCTATTTTGTCTTCTATCCATGCATTTGTTGTGACGTTTGTTATCCTATTTTTACAAAAGATTATGTACCATTGTTTTCTTCATATATTTTCTTCCAGGAATTTTATAGTTTTAGGTTTAACATTTAAGTCTTTGATCCATTTTAAGTTAGTTTTTGTGTATGGTGTGAGGTATGGGTCTTGTTTCATTTTTCTGCAGGTAGATATTCAGTTTAGCCAGAACTATTTATTAAAGATTCTGCTTTTGCCCCACTGAAAGAAATTTGAGTACTTTTTGAGAACGAATTTTCCATAGATGGCTGAGTTTAATTCTGAGTTCTCATTTCTATTCCACTGGTCTCTGTGTCCTTTGTCGAATCAATATGAGGCTGTTTTGGTTAAAGTGGCTATCTAGTATGTGTTGATACTGGGGAGTGTGAGGCCTCTTGTTTTGTACTTTTTCTTCAATATTGTTTTGGCGATTGAGGTTTCTTTCTTTTCCATGTGAATTTGGTCATTAGTTTTCAATTTCAGTAAAGAATGTTAACATTTTTTATTGGGATTGCATTGTATCTGTAGATCACTTTAGGTAGAATTGACATTTTCAATATATTAAATCTTCTAATCTATGAGCACTGGATATCTTTCCATTTTTGGAGGTCTCTTTTAGTCTTTTGTTGCAGCGTTTTTTAATTTTATTTGTATAAGTCTTTATGTGCCTGGTTAGGTTAATTCCTAGGTGTTTTGGGTTTTGGGGACCTATTGTAAATGGTGTTGTTTTCTTGATTTCTTTGTCGGAGTAGTCTTTGTTAGTGTAGAGGAACCCAACTGATTTTTCTGTGTTGATCTTGTACCCTGCAATGTTGCTAAATTCTTGTATTAGTTCTAGCAGTTCTCTTATGGAATCTTTAGGGTCTTCTGTGTATGTATATTTTGGGTTTGTTGTCAGGAGGGACCAATTTTTAGAGAAGGACATCACGCTTAGTAAAATAAGGGTCAGTGAATGAAAGCAATACCCTCAATGAGATGGCTTGATACAGTGGCTGCAACGATGGGCTTAAGCACAGCAGTGATTGTGAGGATGGTGCAGGACCAGACGATGTTTCATTCTGCTGGGCATAGGATTGCTATGAGTCAGAACTGACCTGATGGCATCTAACAACAACAAATATGTAGGATCAAGTCATTTGCAAATAGAGATAGTTTTACTTCTTAGCTGATTTGGATACTATTTATTTGTTTGTTTATTTTTTCTTGTCTTTTTTCTCTGGCTAGGATTTCCAGTACAATGTTGAATAAGAGTGGTGATAGAAGGCATCCTTGTCTCATCACCATTTTCAAAGGGAAGACACACAGCCTTTCTTAGTTGAGTACATTGTTGGCTGTTAGTTTTGCATATATGCCCTTGAGAATTTTCTCTTTTATTCCTATCTTGCTGAGAGTTTTTTTAATCAGGAAAGTGTGTTGAATTTTATTGAATCCTTTTTCTGCATCAGTTGATATGATCACATGGTTCTTTTCCTGTTTTTTTCTTTTTAATATGTTCGATTACACTGATTGATTTTCTAATATTGACTCTCCCTTGTAATCCTGGTATGAATCCCACGTGATCATAGTAAATAACTTTTGAAATACTGCTGCAGTCTGTTGGTTAGAATTGTGTTGAAATTTTTGCATCTATGTTCATAAGGGATATTGGTGTGTAATTTTCATTATTTATTTATTTTTGTGATGTATTTGCCTGGTTTTGTATCAAGGTTATGCTGGCTTCACATTAAGAGTTTGGTAGTGTTCCTTCCTCTTTTATGTTTCTGAAGAGATTGTGATGTTTAAGACTGTGTGTCAGCTTGGCTGGGCATGATTGTCAGTGTTTATATGTGATCATCCCCATGATGGGATCTGCTGTGAGTAGCCAATCATTTGAAAGGGATTTTCCTTGGGTGTGTGGCCTGCATCTGAATATAAGTGTACATTCTGGCTTTTGCCTGTTCTGGGTTCTGCAGCTGCCTCCCATTTGTCTGATCTCTGTTTCTTGGGGCTTGAGCTAGCAGCTTACCTGATAATTTGGGGATTTATCTTTACAGCCTGTGAGCAAGAGCCCTGCTCTCTGACCTGCTTATCTTGGGTTCACCAGCTCCTCCAGCTATATGAGTCAGGAGAAGCCTCTATCCTTGAGCCACAGATTTAGGATGTTTCAGCCACTCCAATCACATGAGCCCGTTCCTTGACATAAATCTCTCTCTCTATATATATACGTTTATAAGCTTTTCTAGTTTTGTTTTTCTACAGAACACAGCCTAAAACAGAGATTCAGTAGGGTTAGTGTAAACTCTTCTCTGAATGATTGGTAAAATTCTCCACTGTAGTCATCTTGACTGGGCTTTTTTGGGGAGGGGCAGTTTTTTGATGACATCTTCATTCTCTTCTTTTGTAATGGGTCTATTTAAATTTTCCATTTCTGTTTGTGTTAGTTTCGGTAGGTAATGTGTTTCTAGGAATTTGTTCATTTCAGCTAGGTTTTCAAATTTGTTGGAATATAATTTTTCATAGTAATCATTTATGATCTTTATCACTGTTGGAGTGGTTGTAAAGTCACCAATTCAATTTTTAATTTGGTTATTTGCCTCTTCCAGAATTTTTTTGTCACTGTATCCAGTGATTTGTGTATTTTATTGATCCTTTCAAATAATAAACTTCTGGTTATGTTCATCCTTTCTATTGTTTTCCTGTTTCATTTATTTCTGCCCTGATCATTGTTATTTCCTTTTTTTCTGGTAGCTTTTATCTTCTTTTGTTCCTCCTTTTCTATTTGTTCAAGTTGTTGGTTTAAGTTATTGATTTTGAATCTTCTTTTGTATTACAGCCATTTATTGCTATGAATTTCCCTCTGAGTGCTGCTTTTGCTGTGTCCCAAAGCCTTTGATATATTGTGTTTTCATTTTCTTTTGATTCTTGGAATTTTTTAATTTCAGTTTTAATTTCGTCTATGATCTAATTTTTTTTAGTAGTGTATTATTTAGTTTCCATATGTATTTTTTTTTTTCCTTTGTTTTCCCTGTTGTTGATTTCTAGCTTCATATCATTATGGTCAGAGAAGATGCTTTGAGTTATTTCAATTTTTTAATATTTGTTGAGACTTTTTTTGTGTCCTAGCATATGGTCTATTCTGGAAAATGACTGATGTGCATTGGAGAAGAATGTGTTATTCTAATGTGGGGTGGAATGTTTTATATACATCCATTAGGTCCAATTGGCTTATGGTTTTATTTAAGCTCTGAATCTCCTTAGTGATCTTTTCTTAAATGTTTTTTCTAGAACTGAAAGTATTGTGTTGAAGTCCCCTGCTATTATTGGGGAGTCATCTATTTCTCCTTTCATATCAGTCAGTATTTGTTTCATGTATTATGGTGTATTTCTGTTATGTGCTTACATATTTATAATTGTTATGTCTTCTTGCTGGATTGGCCCTTTTTTTATTAGGTTATGTCCTTCTTTATCTCTTGTAATGGATTTTGATTTAAAGTCTATTTTATCTGATATCAAAAAGGCTACCCCTGCATTTTTTGTTTACTGGTTTCATGGAACATTTTTCTCCATCTTTTTTTATTTTTTGGTCTGTTTGTGTCCTTATGTCTAAGGCGTGATTTTGTAGACAACAAAAGGATGGATCATGTGTTTTTATCCATTCTTCCAGTTTCTACCTTTTGCATGGGGTATTTGGGCCATTTACACTTAAGGTTATTATTGAAAACAAAGTGTCTATATCATTCATTTTGCTATTTGTTTTTTGAGTGTTTCATATATTGTTTTTTTATTCTGATTTTTCTTTTTTTGTTTGTATTTAGCTGCTTTCTAATGATGAGCTTTTTGCTTTCTTCCTTTTCTTTTTCTTAATTTTTTTTTTTTTTTTTTGGTGATTTCTTAGTGGTTACCACATATACTACTTTACACAACTTACAATTTCAACAATCTTTAACATATGAACAATAGTTAGCATACAACCTTAACATAATAGATATGATCTCCCCTCCTTCATTTCTGTTACTGTGTCTCCATTAACATCAATATACAACTTATATTTGATAGTTTACTTTGTACTTATTTCTTACAAACTTGACGTTGTACTGTTTATAGGATTTAATTATTGAGTTTATTTTCTGAAAATATCATATATTTGGTCCTTATGATTGCCTGTGTTGTTGCATTTTTTGGAGATCTCTTTCTTTCTTATTTATTTATTTCCCATGTATAGATACTAGTATTTACTTAATACTCTTGCCTTTCTATTTGGAATACACCCTTGAGTCATACTTGCAAAGGTGGTCTGGTAGTGGCAAATTCCCACAGCTTCTGTTTGTTTGGGAATGTCTTGATTTCTCCCTTTTTTTGAACAGCAACTTTTCTGGATAAAGAATTTTTGGTTGGCAATTGTTTTCAAGCAGTGTTTATATATATCATTCCATTGTCTTCTGGCCTCTAGAGTTTCTGGGGAGAAGTACAAACTGATTCTTATGAAAGACTCTTGGTATGTGCCTTAGTTATCTAGCACTGGTATAACAAAAATACCACAAGTGTATGGCTTTAACAAACAGAAATTTATTTCTTCACGGTTAAGAGGTTAGAAGTTTGAATTCAGGGTGCCAGCTCTAGGGGAAATCTTTCTCTCTCTATTGGCTCTGAAGGATTGGAAGGAGCACAGAAAGCAGGATGTTCTTTGTTTAAAAGTGTGGGGCCATGGTCTCCTGAATCTCAAAGAGTGAGACCACAACCTCCTAGGTTTTGAAGAGTCCAGTCTTAACCAACTAGTTTCCAAAATGTGGGGCTGCTGTTAAGGTGAGCCATGGAGGTGGGGCCACCATGCAAAGCTGAGGTTAGGACAATTGCCATGACCAAAGGGCCAAAGAAGGGGGCCTGCTGGGCCAAGGGGATAGGGTTGCCACTCAGGTATTTGAATACTGGTGACATAACTTTCAGCATCACAGCAACACACACACCGCCACAGTATGACACACTGACAGATGCATAGATAGAGAGATATAAACTATCAACTTTTGTGTTCATTAAAATCATTTATTAAAAATCTTAAAAGCATAGCAATAATTATACTAAGCCATGCATCTGATCTTTGACACTACATACAAAATCTGACACCAACACCCAGGGAATACAGACCTGGGAAACACATGACTTAAGGTTAGAATGGGATGAAAGGTATCACATAAATGTTTTTATGAGTCTCTGGATTTGTTACTGTTGTCGTTCTGTGTCTAATTTTAGGGCCAAAGCCAATTTTTCCTTCTAGAATTCAGGAAGGAAAATCACACAGGCATATTGAGAATTTTTTTTTTTTTTTTTTTTTTTCCCAGCAAGAGGGGCTGCTAAATACATTAACCAATCTGTCTCCTTGTTCACCTTCCCCAGTATATAAAAACACTTTTGGTATCATCCGCTTGTTCCCTCTCTCTCCACAAAAATTTCTAAAGGAACATACTGTTAATGAAATTGTCAGAAGAGAGTGCAAAGTCTTTCAGTAATAATAATTTACTTAGGTTCAAGCACTGATGGTTAAGAATAACCCTATATGTCTAGAACAACCCCATGAATGAAGAAGGGCAGGCAATACTGCAGGTAAGAGGAGATAGATCTCAAAGAAATAAGTTTTCTTTTGAAGCAGAATATATGATCTTAATATATAATTCAAATGAAATGGATTTCTTGCAGTAAACAAAGCCACGAGAAAGCTAAAAATGTCACATTGTACAAATTCTTAAGACTTCCCTAGTAAACACTTTTTCCAAAATTAATTGATTTGTTCATAAATCATATTTCCCTTATAAACATTTTATAACCACCAAGCTATCTTCAGTTTGCTTTGAATCACTAGTCTCTAACTACTTTTCCAAATAATGAGTATTGTATTATAGAGTACAGTAACTCGTGATGGCTACCAGCACAATATTGTATAAAAACCATGTCTCATACACATTGCAATTTGACTACTTCTTAAGTAGTCAGTAATTGACAAAAAAACATGCATGAAAGAAAGCTTAACCTTTAGACCTATTCTAGAGTCAAAAGAATACAACCATTTAACAAGGGTAGAATTAAAGTTTGAACAGCAGTAGTTTCTCTGAGGGAAATTCTCGGACCGTTTATAAAAGGTATTCAGGGAGACAGTTATAAAAACACAACAAGTCAACTGAAGTTTATAAATTAATTTAGCAACTGCTATGACAAAGCTACAGGCATGGAGCTAGCTAATAAAATGTGTCAATCTTGTAGCCTTTAAATAAGGTGCAAGATAAAAGTTATTGTATACTTTAATGGTGCTGTGATATTTAATCTTTTCTTCCAGGCATGACCTTGTATAATAAATCCCAGGTTGTTTTCTGAGAAAGGAGAACTTATTACAGCTACAAAACTGTCATATATCCAGTACTGTGATTTCTCTTTTGCCTTTATGTTTGATGTTTTCTTGCTTTCTAAATAAAGTTAGTATGATACTAAAACTGTTAGGACTTTATAGAAAGATGGAAGTGCACAGGTTTAGGCAGAACATCTGAAAAAACTTAAATTTTCCATAAACTCTATTAATTTTTTTTTCTGGATATAGACAAGAAACAGATACCCACTTAGAATATGAGTAACCATAAATAATGTATTAAATTCCCTGACATATTGATTTACCAATTTAACAAAACAAATATAAATATTTGCTTTGTTTCCATTTTAGTAAAATCAATAGAAGAGAGAATTAAGTTATGGTATTTTTGTTTTAATCTAAATTAAGCTTTTACATTTCCTTTAATAAATGTTATAATAACAACACAGAAGATAAATAAATATGGCTGCCACCTGCAAGTCATTATGTTTTAAAATAGTGCCTTAACTTGTCCATATAATGGTATATATATGAAGGCCACCAACTTAACATACTCATTCAATTTTAACAGAAAACATACAAACACATTCTATTTTATTTATTTGCCTTTGTATTAATTTCTTGGTGATGTTCATTTTCACTCATGCCCTCACTGTGAACAAGTAGAATAAAGTATAAACTCTGACATATGGACATTGCCTTCTTTTTTGATTTTTCATAGAAACATGTATAATGTTTGACTGAACTCATTTAACCTCTAAAACCAGATTGTCTGTGTTCAAATCTGGCTCTTGGGGTCATTATGCCTCAGTTTCCTCGGCTATATAAAAAAGTAATGATATGCCTTACCCATTGCCTTCAAGTCAATTCCGACTCATAGACACCCTAGAGGACAGAGAAGAACTGCCTCATAGGGTTTCCAAGGAGTGCCTGGTGGATTTGAACTGCCAACCTTTTGGTTAGCAGCCAGACTCAACCACAATGCCACCAGAGTTTCCTTGATACCTAATTCATAGGGTAATTAAGAGGGCATAATATGCTAATATATGAAAAAATACTGCTCAGAATAATGTCTTCCACATGGCAATCTCTCCATAAAGGTGGGGTTTTATTCTTCTATAATTCATCTTATATTGATATTTTAATTTGTGGTTCTCAAATCACTTCCTCAAATACCATCAATCAGAGATAAAGGTAACGGGAGTCTTTTTCCATACTTAAAATATGATAAAAAAATTACTTTGTGAACGATGAAGAGATGAAACCAACTTTTTCTTTGTAAAGGGAGAATCTAAATCACTGGAGATGAGGAGTAGTTGATGAAATCTTTGCCAAGGAAAAGCTTTTACATTTGGTATCAAAGAAAGAACAGAGGTGTGCCAGGTCAGAGTAGAGGAAACGTATTGGAACCCAAGAAGAAATAATAGAGAAAGAAAATTTTCCAAATTTCTAACATGTTTGACAAAAGCATATACATTCAACATTGTAGAATTTAGAGCAGAAATTATATAATGGTGGTGGTGGGAGTTTGGAAGGATCCTCTGACTATATCGCATGGATTATATACTGGCTATACTGGATCCTCTTTAAATTTAACTCAATTTCTTGTGCATTATTTTCCTTATCTATATACTGAGGAAAATAATAGGGTTTATATGAAAACTACGTTAAAGTTTGTAAAATTCCTGGAGTAATGACTGGCATTTGATAAGTGCTATTTAAGTTCTTCCCCCATGTGTCTATCAGATTGTCATACCGTGGGGACTTGTGTGTTGCTGTGATACTGGAAGTTATGCCACCGGTATTCAAATACCAGCAGGGTCACCCATGGTGGACTGGTTTCAGCTGAGCTTCTAGACTAAGACAGACTAGGAAGAAGGACTCAGTAGTTTACTTCTGAAAAGTATTAGCCAGTGAAAACCTTATGAATAGCAGTGGAACATTGTCTGATGTGGTTTTGGAAGATGAGCTTCTCAGGTTGGAAGGCACTCAAAAGATGACTGGGAAAGTTGTCACCTCAAAGTAGAGTCAACCTTAATGATGTGGATGGAGTCAAGCTTTGGGGACCTTCATTTGCTGATGTGTCACAACTCAAAATAAGAAGAAACAACAGAAAACTCCCAAAAATAATAGGAACCTGGAATGTAGGAAGTATGAATCTAGGAAAATTGGAAGTTGTCAAAAATGAAATGGAATGCATAAACATCAACATCCTAGGCATTAGTGAGCTGAAATGGACTGATATTGGCCATTTTGAATCGGACAATCATATGTTCTACTATGCCAGGAATGACAATTTGAAGAGGAATGGCATTGGATTCATCATCAAAAAGAACGTTTCACGATCTATCCTGAAGTGCAATGCTGTCAGTGATAGGATAATACCCATATGCCTACGAGGAAGACCAGTTAATACAACTATTATTCAAATTTACCCACCTACCACTAAGGACAAAGATGAAGAAATTGAAGATTTTTTATCAACTTCTGCAGTCTGAAATTGATAGAACTTGCAATCAGGATGCATTGATAATTACTGGAGATTGGAATGTGAAAGTTGGAAACAAAAAAGTATTGGTAGTTTGAAAATATAGACTTGATGATAGAAACTATACCTAAGATCACATGACAGAACTTTGTAAGACCAATGACTTCTTCACTCCAAATACCTTTCTTCACCAATGTAAACAGTGACTGTACACATGGACCTCACCAGATGGAAAACACAGGAATCAAATTGGCTACATCTGTGGAAAAAGACAATGGAAAAGCTCAATTGCGTCGGTCAGAACAAGGCCAGGGGCCAACTGTGGAACAGACCATCAGTTGCTCATATGCAAGTTCAAGCTGAAACTGAAGAAAATTAGAACAAGTCCACTAAGCCCAAAGTATGAGCTTAAGTATAACCCACCTGAATTTGAAGACCATCTCAAAAATAAATTTGACATGTTGAATGCTAATGACCAAAGATCAGAAGAGTTGCGGAATGACATCAAGGACATCACACATGAAGAAAGCAAGAGGTCATTAAAAAGACAGCAAAGAAAGAAATGACAAAAATGAATGTCAGAAGAGACTCTAAAACTTCCACCTGGAACTTGCGTAGCTCAAGTGAAAGGAAGAAATGATGAAATAAAAGAATTGAACAGAAGATTTCAAAGGACGGCTTCCGAAGACAAAGTAAAGTATTATAATGACATGTACAAAGAGCTGGAGGTGGAAATCCAAAAGGGAAGAACAGCATCAACATTTTTCAGGCTGAAAGAAGTGAAGAAAAATTCAAGCCTCGAGTTGAAATATTGAAGGAATCTATTGGGAAAATATTAAATGACTCAAGAAGCATCAAAAGGAGATAGAAAGAATACACAGAGTCACTATACCAAAAATAATTGGTCGATGTTCAACCATTTCAGGAGGTACCGTATGAGCAGGATCTAATGGTACTGAAGGAAGAAGTCCAAGCTGTACTGGGGGCAATGGTGTAAAACAAGCCTCCAGGAGCTGACAGAATACCAACTGAGATGTTTCAACAAACAGATGCAGTGCTGGAAGTAAACACTCATTTATGTCAAGAAATTTGGAAGACAGCTACCTGGCTACTTGACTGGAAGTGATCTATGTATATGCCTATTCCCAAGAAAGGTGGGACACTGAATGCAGAAATTATCAAACAATATCATTAGTATCACAGGCAAGTAAAATTTTGCTGAAGATCATTCAAAAGCAGCTGCAGCAGTATATAAACAGGGAACTACCAGAAATTCAGCTAGATTCAGAAGAGGGCTTGGAACCAGGGATATCGTTGCTGATGTCAGGTGGATCCTGCTGAAAACAGAGAATACCAGGAAGATGTTTACCTGTGTTTTATTGATTATGCAAAGGCACTCAACTGTGTGGATCATAACAAATTATGGATAATATTTCAAAAAAGGAGAATTCCAGAACACTTAACTGTGTTCATGAGAAACCTGTACATAGATCAAAAGGCAGTCGTTTGAACAGAACAAGGGATTACTGTGTGGTTTAAAGTCAGGAATGGTGTGTGTCAGGGTTGCAACCTTTTACCATACCTATTCAATCTCTATGCTGAGCAAATAATCTGCGAAATTGGACCATATGAAAAGGATTGGAGAAAGACTCGTTAACGCCCTGTGTTATGCATGTGACACAACCTTGCTTGCTGAAAATGAAGAAAACCTGAAACACTTACTGATGAAGATCAAAGACCATAGCTTTCTGTATGGATTACATCACAACGTAAAGAAAAAAAAATCCTCACAACTGTACCAATAGGGAACATCATGAGTAACAGAGAGGAGTTTGAGGATGTCAAGGATTTCATTTTACTTGGATCTATAATCAATGCCCACGGAAGCAGCAGTCAGGAAATCAAAAGATGCATTGCATTGGGCCAATCTACCTCTTTAAAGTGTTGAAAAGCAAAGATGTCACCTGGAAGACTAAGGTGTGCTTGAGTTAAGCCATGGTGTCTTCAATCACCTCCTATGCATGTGAAGGCTGGAAAATGAATAAAGAAGACTGAAGAAGAATTGACGCCTTTGAATTGTTGTGTTGGAGAAGAATATTGAATAAACCATGGACCGCCAAAAGAAGGAATAAATCTGTCTTGGAAGAAGGACAACCAGAATGATCCTTAGAAATGAGGATGGTGAGACTACGTCTCAAATAAAAAAAATTACTTTGAACATACAGTCAGGAAGGATCAGTCCCTGAAGGACATCACAGTTGGTAAAGTAGAGGGTCAGCAAAAAAGAGGAAGACCCTCAACGAGATGGATTGACACAGTAGCTGCAACAATGGGCTTAAGCGTAAAAAGATTGTGAGGATGGTGAAGGACCAGGGAATGTTTTATTCTGTTGTACATAGGGTCACTATGAGTGGGAGCTGATTGAATGGCACCTAACAACAACAACAACAAATTTAATTTCTTGCTAAATAAATAAAATAAAAGTGAATAAAATATGTTGGTAAAAAATACACTAATTAAAAAAAAGTGATGGGATTAGGTTTCAATATACTCTATTCTTTGAGCCAAGGAATTTGAACTTCTAGACAATTAGAAGTTTGGGGGACAAAAATTCTCAGTAATGAGTATGAGGAAGCCTAAGTTGTGGAATATATTAACAATACAGGTTTCTACAGTCCACACATATTCTAATTTAAAACAGAAGTGGTCTGATTCAGGAACCTGGGTATTAACAATTCAACAGGTAGGTACACGGCATTTTGAGGATATCTGCAATGAGGTTGTGAACTAAATTATACAAGCCCGGGTCACTGTTAATTATTTCTTTGGTCTGCCTCGTCCTTACAACTGGCAAACGGACATCAGAACACTCCCGCTGCTACAGAAAACGTCTTCTTTCCCTTAATATGATCAAGTAGTTTTCATCTCTGGGCAGTTTTGCCAGCTGTGTTAAGCAGAGGGGAAATCTGACCATGAATAAAAACGAGAAAAACTTAAAAGGGTGGAATCTCTCTTCCTAAATATACATGTGACCTCTTCCAGGTTACAGTTGTATTGCAAAGTGGCTATATGGCTTCCTAACTGATAAAGAGCAAAAAGAAGCACAACTGAACACGCTGGTACAGAAACTGGCTGCCCCTAATTATGAGGCGCGCAGGCTCAGAGCCAGGCCAAGCCAGAGACAGCAGGCGTTGCTCCAAAAAAGAATTGTTGACTCTTGAAAGAGAAAACCTGCTTCTCTTTCAGGAGCACCTCCAGCAGAGCAAATTTTGTGAATTCACCAGGGAAATGTACTGGCTTCTTGAACAACACTTCTGGAATTATTTGAAACATAGGGCAAAGTGTTGTGGCATAATAATATTTTAAGAGCTTTTATTAACCACAGATACAAACAGGAGCAATATTAAGTTTTTAGCTGCACGTAGTTTCTGAAAATTGATGTCTCCAAAATATATTCACCTCCACCATACACTGAACTGGAAATATGTGCTTTTCATGATTCAGTACTCATAGATTTGCTATTGCAGGACCCCTACTAAATGGAATCGTTTCTCTCTTCTCTAGGAAACTATCATTTCCCGCCATTCAGTCTCCTAGGGGCTTGCACTGTGATCTAATGAGTTTATAACCCAAACAATTTATCACATGCAAGTTATTGAGTTCTTGCGTGTTTGCATGTAATCTATTGTTATTGTTGTTGCTAGGTGCCGCCGAGTCGGTTCCGACTCATAGCAACCCTAAGCACAACAGAACGAAACACTGCCCTGTCCTGAGCCATCCTTACAATCGTTGTTATGCTTGAGCTCATTGTTGCAGCCACCGTGTCAATCCACCTCGCTGAGGGTCTTCTTCTTTTCGACTGACCCTGTACTCTGCCAAGCATGATGTCTTTCTCCAGGGACTGATCCCTCCTGACCACATGTCCAAAGTATGTAAGATGCAGTCTCGCCATCCTTGCTTCTAAGGAGCATTCTGGTTGTACTTCTTCTAAGACAGATTTGTTCATCCTTTTGGCAGTCCATAGAATATTCAATATTCTTCACCAACGCAATTCAAAGCTGTCAATTCTTCTTCGTTCTTCCTTATTCATTGTCCAGCTTTCACACGCATATGATGCAATTGAAAATACCATGGCTTGGGTCAGGTGCACCTTAGTCTTCAAGGTGACATCTTTGCTCTTCAACACTCTAAAGAGGTCCTTTGCAGCAGATTTACCCAATGCAATGCATCTTTTGATTTCTTGACCGCTACTTCCATGGCTGTTGATTGTGGATCCAAATAAAATGAAATCCTTGACAACTTCAATCTTTTCTCCGTTTATCATGATGTTGCTCATTGATCCAGTTGTGAGGATTTTTGTTTTCTTTATGTTGAGGTGCAATCCATACCGAAGGCTGTGGTCTTTGATCTTCATTAGTAAGTGTTTCAAGTTCTCTTCATTTTCAGCAAGCAAGGTTGTGTCATCTGCATAACGCAGGTTGTTAATGAGTCTTCCTACAATCCTGATGCCCTGTTCTTCATACAGTCCAGCTTCTCATATTATTTGCTCAGCATACAGATTGAATAGGTATGGTGAAAGAATACAAACCTGACACACATCTTTCCTGACTTTAAGCCAATCAAGTGTCCCCTTGTTCTGTCCAAACAACTGCCTCTAGATCTATGTAAAGGTTCCTCGTGAGTACAATTAAGTGTTGTGGAATTCCCATTCTTCACAGTGTTATCCATAATTTGTTATGATCCACACAGTGTTTCTTCCTAAATAAGCTCTTCCCATTACAAAATAAAACTGAGAGACACTTGCTGCTGTTGTGTTGTTAGGTGCCATCAATTTGGTTGCAGCTCATGGAGACCTGACGTACAAGAGAACGAAACACTGCCTGGTCCTGCACCATCCTCACAATCGTTGTTACGCTTAAGCCCATTGTTGCAGCCACTGTGTCAGTCCATCTTGTTGAGGGTCTTCCTCTTTTTTGCTCACCCTTCACAGAGCATGGTGTCCTTCTCCAGGGACTGACCCCTCCCGATAACATGATAACATGAACATGTCCAAAGTTATGTGAGACAGTCTCGTCATCCCTGCTCCTAAGGAGGGACATTTAATACACATTATTTTCTGGAGATGTCTCTCTCTCCCTTTCTATTCTTCAAAACCATTCACGGATTTAAAAAAAAAACTGATGACACTATTGCCAAGTGCCATGTACTGATATAGAGAACAGGAGTTTTATATTTATGAACTTACCTTCTAGAGTCACTTAGCTTCTCGGGATCCTAGCTTTTCCCCCATGACAATTTCCTGTCCCAATACAGGTATGATAGCGTTGAAAATAAAAGCAGTCCCTGTTGATTTCTGCCTATCGAAATCCTTTAAGGCCACCTCACTTGCCATGTTATTATCCTCAAACATTTAGATTTTTGAGTCAACTGTGCTTTTTCCTATTTTGGAACAATAGAGCTGTGATTTCCATTTATCATTACCTTCTGCCAATATATAATAATATCTAAATTTTGTTCAACCTTCTATATTAAAATATTTTCATTTATCTGGCATTACTTATTTACCACCTGCCTTAGCCCCCCGGTTTTGCATATGTGCACAAATAAGCAGTAAGTACATATGTATTGAACTGAAGTTCATATTGATATTTATATGTCATGTTACCATTTTATTTGTAATTACTTCAGCCATGCCCTCTAAAAGCAAGATATGTTCTTGTACTTGAAAATACACTATAAATACAAATAGAAATGAAAGATAATCATACGAAAAGTTAAATCGAAAAAAAATTATTAGTAAAAATGGATATTCAATCATCCTAGACTACAAATGACAGATTTTATTTCACTTTAGCAAATAAATTAAAACATTTTCCCAGTTTGCAGTAGTAACAGCTTGTGGTTTTACAGTTATGTGCTTTCCAGTATTGACAGTGATATATGCTTTGTGAAAGAATAAGATTCCCAATGCAGTTTATTATACTAATAACGATGTCTGTGTATGAATCTCTGTTTAGCCACATACATGGTGTGCAACCTTGGCCAAGTTATTTAACATCTTTGTGACTAAATGTCCTCCTTGGTGAGATAAGATAAAATAGCTTATGCATCATAAGGGTGTTTTGAATGTGAAGTCTTTCAGTTCATGTAAAACATTAAAGCACTGCATGATGTTCTCAGGGCCTGATGAATGTTAGTTTTTACTAACCCAAACCAAACCCACTGCTGTGAAGTCGCTTCCAACTCATAGTGACCCTATAGGACAGAATACAATTGCCCCACAGTGTTTCCAAGGCTGTAAACCTTTGAGGAAGCAGACAGTCACATCTTTTTTCCATGGAGCAGCTGATGGTTTCGAAATGCTGAACTTTCAGTTAGCAGCCAAGTGCTTTAACCACTGTACCACCAGGGCTCCTAGTTTATTACTAGGGCCCTGCTATATACCAGTCATTGACCTGGATGCAAGCATGAGTGTCCCAACAGCCCTGAAAGAAAGGCACCAGTCATTCAATCAATGTTTGAATGCCCATTCTTTCTCTCATTTATTCAATAAATATTTCTTGAGCAGCTACTCCGTGCCAAGTGGTGTCACATATGTCAACTTGATTGAAGCCTCTGCTGTTGTGCAACTTATATGTACTCTAGAGCTGGGGAGAGAGACACATGACTATACTAATAAAAGTGAATGTCCTAATACCAGGTAGAGAAACACTGAACACAGTAAAAGGTATAGAGTAGCGACAGAGGTCCATTAGACTGGGGGTCAAGCAGAGCCACCCCAAACAGAAATCCGAATAATGAGAAGAAGGCAGACATGAACAGATTTAGAATCAAAATTTTCTAGGTAGAGGAAAAAAACAATTGCAAAGACCACAAAAAAAAGGAAACAAACACCTTGGTGCATTTGAGGATCAGAGGGGAGCCCAAGGCTGTCCTTTAGCGTGTGAGAGGATGAAGTAGGAGCTAAGGTGGGAGAGTGAATCAGTCATCCTCTCTGTACTGCCTGCAAGGCTGTAGGAAGAAGTTTGGATTTTATGTCAAGGCAATGGATGTCGCGGAGAGGTTTTAAAGAAAGAAAATAACATAATCTGATTTGTATGGTAAAATTTCACACTGTCTGCTGTGTGGAGAATGGATTGTAGGAGGGGAAATGAGAAGGCCAAGACAGCACTAAGAAGTGGTTCCAGTTACCCAGATGTAGGGGGATATTGGCTTCGTTAGACATTCAGAGGAAAGATTTGAGCACATTGGTTTTCTTAGAAATGTCACTGCAGAAGAAAAAAACATGCTTAGTAATTCGATTCATTTATTATGCTAATTAATGAGCTACCAAGTAAACCTAATACACAGAATTAGAGGTCCGGAAATTGAGCAGGGCTTCAGATAATATTTGGTAACTTGTATTAGTATGTTAGAATATGACTATACGACACCATGTCAAATATCTAAGATTCAAATGGCAGTGTATGCAGTTTTTCATTCTTTTTTTATTTTTCACATGGAATGATTTGCTTTCACTGTTAAAACACAGGAGTGACAGCTGTGAACAGTATGAAAATTTCATCAGTGTAGGAAGCAGAGCTTTTGGAAAATAAACTGAAATGTTTTTGAATACTCTTACAAAGTTAGACGGTAGTAGAGGAAAAAATAGCCCTTTCTCACAGGGACAATGGTTTGTTTGCTAATGTTTAAATTACATGTTCCAGGTAATATACCTTATAATCCTGTTCATTATATTGATTTTAATATAATATTGGTCAAATAATATTTACTTACCCATAAATGTTGCATAGGAAAAACAAGAATTGATAGTTGTTTTTTCCATGGACATTTATTGAGCATCTGTTAAATGCCAGCACTAGACTATTCTCTCAAGTTTACAGTCTTTTGAAGGGATGTTGTTGTTGTTAGGTGCCATTGAGTAGGTTCCGACTCATAGTAACCCTATGTACAACAGAACACTGCCTGGTCCTGTATCGTGCCCATAATCATTGTTATCCTTGAGCCCATTGTTGCAGCCACTGTGTGAATTCATCTTGTTGAGGGTCTTCATCTTTTTAATTGACCCTGCACTTTATCAAGCATGTTGTTCTTCTCCAGGGACTGATCTTTCTTGACAACATGTCCAGAGTATGTAAGACATAGCCTCATCATCCTTGCTTCTAAGAAGCATTGTGGTTGTACTTCTTCCAAGACAGATTTGTTCATTCTTTTGGTAGTACATGATATATTCAATATTCTTCTCCAATGACACAATTCATAGGTGTCAATTCTTCTTCTGTCTTCCTTATTTATTATGCAGCTTTCACATGCATATGATAAATTTGAAGGGATAATTTGGGATATATTATGAAAATTAATAAAAATGGAGAAGACACAAGTCTACCCCATATCACAGTAATAATACAATTATCCCAACCTCCAAGTGCAGGGATGGCTTGGTAAAAGAGATGGTGCCTGAAGGGGCTCTTGAAAAATTGAGCTAAAGTGTAGCAGATGAAGAAATGTGGCAGGGGATTTCCTGGAAATGAGACAGTATGAGTAAAACAAGGTGGCCTGAAAGTAAGATGCATGAAAGGACAGCATTAAAAAAAAAAAAAAAGGTTATAAGACAAAGGTGAGAAGCTGTGAGATTTGAAGCTACAGAAGTATCTAAGGAAGAATTTGTATACATTTGTTCGTTCTAACCGTGATAGGGATTCACTGAAGAGTTATAAACAGGCGAGACCTCAAGGATTCTTTAATATCCACTCATAGAGCAAATCCAAATAAAAATAGCACACTATAATTCTTCAATGCTTGTGTATTAACTTTTGGCATTAATCAATTGGCATATTGGGCAAATCTGCAGAAAAAAGACCTCTTTAAAGTGTTAAAACAAAGATGTCACTTTGAGGGCTAAGGTTTGCCTAATGCAAGCTATGGTATTTTCAATAGCCTCGTATGCATGTGAAAGCAGGACAATGAATAAGGAAGAAAGAAGAAGAATTGATGCCTTTCAATTATGGTGTTGGCAAAGAATGTTGAATATACTATAGACTGCCAGAAGAATGAACAGCTTTGTCTCTGAAGAAATGCAGCCAGAATGCTCCTTAGATGCGAGGATGGTGAGACGTCTTTTCACATGCTTTGGACACATTATCAGGACAGACCAGTACCTGGAGAAGGAATCATGCTTGGTAAAGTAGAGGGTCAGCAAAGAAGAGGAAGACCCTTAATTAAATGGATTGACACTGTGGCTGCAACGATGGGCTCAAGTAAAGCAACAATTGTGAGAATGGCAAAGGACTGGCAGTGTTTCATTCTATTGTACTTAGGGTTGCTATGAGTCAGAGCCTACTGGACAGCATGTAACAACAACAGCAATACATTTAGACACACACACGCATATATACATTTATGTATGTGTATGCATATATACGTGTATATATAATAAACGTATCTCAACATTTATTGAGATTTTAAATAGGTGCTACACTCATGGGGTCGCAGTGAGTCAGAATGAACTTGAGGGCAACTGGTTACTCGTTAGAGGCTAAGACCTGCCCTCAATACTTACATACCTCATTTATTTTGCAATGTAATATTTTATAGCTGATTTTTTAAAAAACTATCTCACAATTGCCAAAATTGTCAGATAAATTTACATAGCTATACATTTCTAAAGACAGAAATTCAGCTCTAATTTCAGATTTTTCTAAATCTACCATTAGAGTCCTTACTCCCTATTCACTTACCAGGCATTGCATAGATAACACTGGGTATTTATTTATAATCTCAAGGAGACTTTGAACAACTCAAGTGGTTCCCCACACATTGAGAAATAATGTTTAAAAGAATTCCCATGGCATTTTGGTTTTATTTATAAAGAAGTCAAGTTTTCAGTATAAATAATATTTTTAACTAATACGTGTTTACATCTGATTAATAACCACTTAGTTTATTTTAGAGAGACTGCACATTAATTAATATGCATTATTGACCACTATAGTTTTTTTTTATAGTTAAATTATCTATAGTTATTATGTTTAAAAATGGAGCAATTAGCTTTTCCCTTGTCATATATTATTTCACATGTCTATATTAAATATATTATTATTAGATGCTTTAAAAAACACAGCTAGATTTTTAAAGCATTTTGGTTTATGCAATTAAATATTAATTAATACATATAAGGCAAGTTTCCAATAAGAAATGGAAAGTCAAGGAAGAAAAAAAAGCAATATATGTATTTTCCCTAAATCCATGAAGTTTCTTAGTTTAATTAAGAAAAAAAAAAATGATCAGAAGGTGATGCCAAAGTTACTATAATTTGATCTCAGTGTAGACACACTTGTGTTGTTCCTGGTATTTTTGTATTCACACACTTTTTTAATGAAAGTCAGCTTGAGTTGCTGTATTATAATTAGCTATAATAAGAAGCTGTTGCTGAAGCCTGTTGTGTCTTATTTTTAGGTTCAACAGGAGATGAGGGAAGAGCAGGAGATGACGGAGCAATGGAAAGCAGAACAGGAGGGTGTGACTGGTCATGTCAACAGCAAAAGGAAACTTGAAGAGGAAGGTAAGAGCAGAGTGAAGTAGTTAAAGACGTGTCTGTACAACACAGTGGGTGAAAACTGCCCACAGAGTGTGAAGCTGAGTGGGAAGAAATGAAGTTTTTGCTAACAAAGAAAACAGTTTTCTCAAATGTCTTGGAAACAAGAAAGAAAAGTAAGTACTGCTTTTATAAACAATCTGTAATACAATAGCAACTAGATAGCCTTTAAATAAAAAGTAGCATTGATGTAGTAGACCAGTGGTGTGGGATATTATGAATATAGATACATAAAATGTCTATGAATGATTTGATTTAAAATGAGTAAATGAGATTTACAATCTTGGCTGTATAATGAATGAACTATGGAGGGTACAAGGAGTTTAATCCCAGAACATTGCGATTCATGAGCTGAAAGAGAATGAAAGAGTCTTTTAGAGGAAGGAAATTCTGAAGCTTAAAAAGGTCAGTGGATTTTATTTGCTCTTATATTGAAGCATAAAGTGTTTTTTTCAAGGTTGATCATTGCAGTCCTTTAAGAAGAAAATAAAACTTAGGGGAAATAAAACCCAAATGGTGATTTCTGGCTGTGGCCTAACGTTCACTTTTCTTAGGCTGTATATTTTTAGCATTATGACATTCCTGATATTTATAAACAAATTAGGCCTCCACCACATTATTCTGATTGTATCTGATAATGCTTACAGTATAAAAGCAGTCGCTGTGAAGTGGCTTCAGATTCATGGCCACCCATGTGTAGGAACTGCTCCATAGAGTTTTCAGTGACTGATTTTTCAGAAGTAGATCACCAGGCCTTTCTTCCAAAGTGCCTCTGGGTGAACTAAAACCTCCACCTTCTGGTTTGCAGCCCAGTGTCTTAACTGTTTGCTTGTAGTATGTTTTTGTCATTGTTAGGCACCGTCAAGTCAGTTTCAACTTGTAGTAACCTCATGTGCGAAAGTCCTTTTTTTCTAGACTGTAAACTTTACAGAAACAGATTGCCCGATCTTTCTCCCGTGGAGCCACTGGGGGGGTTTGAACCACCAACCTTCCAACAAACAGCCGAGTGCTTAAATGTTGCACTACCAGGGCTCCTGCTTATAGTATACTATTCTTTATATATAAAGTCCCGCATGGATTGATTTCTAAGGCATTAGATACTATGTTTTTTTCTCTAAAGTGCCTTGATCTTTCTGAATTTTGTAAAAAATAATTTAAAAAAAGTAAACTTAATCATTTATCATGAGTTTTATTGTTGAAGGTCTTGGTTCCGAATATATATATATGTATATATATATATGGAAGTTGCTTAGCTAAGTGAATATTTAAAGATAAAAAGTACAGGCAAACATAATAAAAAAGTGACATTAAATATACACAACTAAGAATGCTTGAGAAACTTCAGCAGAATATGGAATAACTTTGTAGTCAATGTGAACAAGAGGGTAAATCTTCCTTCTGCAATTGTATAGATGAACTCAGAATCTCTTGAAGCTATTTTCTGAAAAGTTATTTGCGATCATATAGATTTTGTATAAATGAGGCATTGAATGGCAGTTGTCGGGTGTTGAAAGGAGAATTTTCTTCTCTGGAATACTATTCTCATACCAGGACTTTCACAACTCTGATACCATAAAAAGGGAATCATACAAAATGCTAAATATTTGATCAAACAGCAAGTATGCACAGTTTAAAATGTACACGCTCACACCCAAAATTATACTAGCCAGCAGTATTAGCATATTTAGATTAGTCATATTGCCAATTTTATCTTTTTAAGCTATATGTTGTAATTTATTCAGTTAACTTAAGATCATTTCCTCTTTTTCTGGTGAATATTGCTCAGAGAGAGAGATATCAGTGATAAGATATCTGAGGAGAAGTTTAAGAGAAATGAACCTAAACCATGTAGTTGTTTGAGATGATTCTTTGAGAAGCTACTTAAACACCTATAGTTAGTCATCTCAGAGAAATTTGAGGAACTGAAAACATTTGCATGCAAGGCAAGGAGGGCCACTCAAACTAAACTACCATGTCTGATCAAAAATTGTCTTACAGGAGAATATTTAAGACCCAATGGAAGGAGATTGGGTGAATCAACCTTCTTCTCATTCTTTTTTTTCCTTGTTTATTTTAGGTAAGGATTAACTCATTAACTTGAATAATGTAAATGGACTAGGGAGAATTCAAATAGGATCTGTGTAAGGTTATTTATTCTAAGGAACTTTCTACAACCAATTCAAGTTGCACATAGTCATTTTAAAGGAGAAGAGCTTTATGACAGTAATATTCCATTGTATGTATGTCCCACATTTTGTTTATCCATTTATTAGCTGATGGGGATTTAGGCTGTTTCTATCTTTTTTGGCTATTGTGAATAGTGCTGCAAGTGTTTAGTTACATGCATATTTAAAATACTACTAATAAAAAAGAGCTATATCTAAATGACTGCCCAAACTCCAAAACATTTTTACAGTGACTATTGTGCATTTCTGACTAACTCACAGTCCGTCCCTAACCTTACAAGTAAAAATGTTTTAACTACATTTGAAGGCAAAATATAGTAAAAATATAATTAGTTGATCATATGTGGTCCTTAGTCTTCAGTAATGTCCATATAATGAATATACAATCAGTGTGGGTGTATCAGCCAGCTGTGGCTATGTAGCAAACAACCTCAAAGCCTCAGTGCTTTAAACTAAAGAAACAAACTAACAAAAGCAAACCAAAACATGTGTTCTCATTGTCATGTTCTGAATGTAGACTAAAGGGTAGGCCTGTGAGGGTGGTTCTGCTTCAGGCTGCAGAATCACTGGTCTTGAATTTACGTTGCAAATTTGCCAGTTCTTTTACTATCACCTTCTCCTTTGATCAGAAGCTGTTCAGGTTATGTTCTCGTGGAGAACCGTTGGAGGGGAAGAAAGCATGTAGAATGCACAGGCTACCTCTTAAGTTGTTGACTCAGAACATCAATGAGGGAGGGAAATATACTCTACCCATTTTTGGTAACTATAAGCATACTTGGCATTGAGGAGTGAAAAATTGACAATAATAATTTAATTTGCCACAGTCAAAAACCAAACCCATTGCCATCGAGTCGATTCTGACTCAGAGCGACCCTATAGGAACTGCCCCATAGAGTTTCCAAGGAGTGCCTGGTGGCTTCAAACTGCCGACCTTTTGGTTGGCAGCTACAGCTTTTAACCACTATGCCACGAGGGTTTCTGCCACAGTCAGTAATGTCACTTTAAAAATGTGCAGAAGCACTGGTAGAAACAAATAGGAAATAGTTAAATTTTCTAAGTGCTTGCTTTAGGTAAGCAAAGTGGTTTGCTAACATTCTTAAAACATTTTTTTAAATAATCAAAATAATTTATTTAATTTTATCTTGTTTACTCTAAATATGTTTTTGGGGTTGTTAGCTGTCATTGAGCCAGCCCCCAATTTATGGTGACCCCATCCACAGTGAGATGAAATTGATCAGACCATTGCAATCATAAGGTTTTCATTGGCTAGTTTTTGGAAGTAGATTGCCAGATTTAAGTGATAAATTCATGTTGTAGAAATTATCATTTTATTGATTTCTCATTAATAATAATGGTTTCATCTCATGTGCTTGCCCATAATTTTGTAGTAGTATTATAGGGTGTCGTGGATTAAATTATGGCCTCCAAAAATGTGTGTATCAATTTGGCTGGACCATAATTCCCAGTATTGTGTTTGCAATATTAAGTTAAAGAGGATTAGGGTAGGATTGTAACACCCTTACTAAGGTCACATCCCTGATCCAATGGAAAGGGAGATTTCCTGGGGTGAGACCCGCACCACCTTTTATCTTAAGAAGGTAAAAGGAAAGGGAAGCAAGCAGAGAGTGCAGTTGCCTCATACTACCAAGAAAGAAACACCGGGAGCAGAGCATGTCCTTTAGACCTGGGGTACCTGGGCAGATAAGCTCCCAGTTCAGGGAAAGATTGACGAGAAGGACCTTCATCCAGACCCAACAGAGACAGAAAACCTTCCCGGGGAGCTAATGCCCTGAATTTGGACTTCTAGCCTACTAGACAGTGAGAAAATAAATTTCTCTTTGTATTATTTCTGTTACAGCAGCACCAGATAACTAAGACATTGGAGATGATAAAAAATAGGACAGGTTTATTTTAGAGACTGAATTAAATCTGTAAAGTCAGATATAGGCAGACATTCCAAAAATAGGGGAATCTAAATGTGTGAAGCAAATAAGGCATTGGGATTTTTCATAATAATAATAAGAATTAAATGGTTTGTAAAACTTGGGTGAAAAAGGTTTCTGGTTTAGTATATGAGTCTTTTAAGTTCCCTTTTCCCATCTCTTCAATCTTTTTTTACGTGTTTTCTCCTGAATTATCTGTCTTTGGTGATATGTAATGAATAATTAATGCAAAATCTTATGCTAGTTCAGTTTTTGAAGTTTGACTCCTAGTTCTCTCCAAGTATTATTTAAAATGAGTGATTAAAAATTTAAAAGAACGTAAGGAATAAATTAAGATTCTGGAGATCATTTACAAAGTTCATAATGGTTTTACTTTCATCTAGAAACATTGTAAAACAATAATAAAGGGTCATAGTTGGACCAGTATCAGATTAGAAATAATCTTGAGCAAAATATTTTCTCGATGAAATAACTTGCTAATACAAAAAAGTCAAATGTTTGAGCCACTATCTCCGTTGAACTCATCCTGCATCATGCAAATCATGTAAAGGTGTTTTTTAAATATTTTTAAATATTACATAGACTAAAAGAACTTGAGAAGCAGTGTAATTTTAATTTGATGTGAAAGATGATGAAAGTATAATTGCCGTTCACTGTACTTCTTTTACCTTTAATTAAATTTAGCTGAGTTATTAAGAGTTTTGACCTCGCATTCACCTTCAGACTACAAAATTATTTTGCATTTGAAATTAGACACATGATATTGCCATTTTAGAATCAGACGTTAAGGAGAAAATGGATGTAAATCTGACATATGACATAACATTTTCAGCTGGAAATGTTTGATATTGCAATTATTATGTAAACATACAGAATAAAAATGGGAAATTTATCCTATGTTGAAAGTATGTTACATCAGAATAGTGAAAACTTCTGTTTCAAGGAATATATTTTCGTCACAGTATTACTCAAAGCTTGTTATGAGAGTACCCTCCATATGGTTTGTAAACTAATACCACATCTAAATTTGTTCTTCTCTTCCCTTCAAGCTGCAATTCACCAGGTGCAACCTCTTCTTTTTTTTTTTTTTATTTTTGCATTTTCAAGTTATACATCTTTGCATTCAAATGCCTGTTAATTTCTGACTTGATATAAATGCTCAGTTATTATTTGTTAGTTCAACAGGAATGTAGATGCGTTTATATATATGTAAGTGTAGAGAATAATATGTATAAATTATGTGCATGTCCATGTTAAAGATATAGAAATTATACCACAAAACTTGCATAAGTAAATAATTTTCATTGTCTAATAAATATATTTCCATTACTAATTTAGAGAAAACTATGTGGAGTTGCCTATATGAGAAGGTATCATTACAATACCCATAAAAACCTGTTGTCGTCAAGTTGAGTCCAACTCATAACGATCCTATAGGACACAGTAGAACTGCCTCATAGGGTTTCCAAGGAGGGTCTGGTGGATTTGACTTGCTGACCTTTTGGTTAGCAGCTGAGCTCTTAATCACTGAGCCACCAGGGCTCCTCTAATTACAGTAAATTGAAGAGTCTGTCATTATGACTTGATTTAGAGCTTATATCAGAAATTACCATTTACTTTATTTCTCCACAGCAGAAATCCGAGTTCAGCATCTCACTTTGTTTTGGATTCTTACTCTACTTCAATTTAAGCAACGCTGGATGATCCCTGACTATCCCAATATGTGCCTCCCAGGGCTTTCTAAGCTAACATATTGTATTGCATATTACTTAAATATTAAGGCAGATAATTCCAAAATCCCTTACACATCTGTTGGGAATTGTATAGTTATAAGAGATTGTTTTGAATAGAACATAGGTTTGTCTGCTTAAAGAATAAACAAGGCATAGACTCAGTGGTACACAGACAAGAAATAGTATGATGAATTTACTCCAGGATATCATTGAAGGACTCATCTGTTTCTTTCTCAGCACCTAGAGGATTCTGCTTTCCCTTTTCTCAATTGCAAAATATCTACTCACTATGTCTGTTGCCAGGACCACAGAACAAAATGGGGGAAAAAGAGGCATGGCCCTTCCTTTAAGAATAGGTTAGTGGGTGTTAAAAACTTTATTGGGGGCCAAGATGGCTGACTAGATAGAAGATACCTCGGATCCCTCTTGCAACAAAGACTCAGAAAAACAAGTGAATTGATCACATACATGACAATCTACGAACCCTGACCATCAAACACAGATCTAAAGAGTTGACCTGAGTGACAGGGGAGCAAAAATCTGTGCCCTGAAGCAGCGACCACTTCTGGAACCGGTGACCTGCACCACAGCCTTGAGCCCTTGTGGTTCCTGGGTGCCGAGTGGCGGGGCTGATTGCGGCTTGCTGAGGCGGGGCAGGCACAGGACACAGCCCTAATCCCTAGTCCCCTGGGGTAACCTCCATAGAGACTCAGCCAGCGCAAGCAGGCTGCACACTAATGGGGCTAATGAGAGAACGAGCAACCACCGGGAAGCAGCAACTGTTTTCAGAGCCTGGAGCCAGCGTCCCAGTCAGAAAACCTTGGCGCCGGGCTTTGGACTGGGCACAGGGGAGCAGAGCATGGCATCCTGAGATGGCGCAAACATGGGATGCAGTCCTAGCCCTCTGAAGTGACCTCAGAGGAAGCCCAGCCAGCGCAGGCAGGCAGCACAAAGACGCGGCTGACAGGAGGAGAAGTCACCGGGAGGCAGCAACTGGTTTTGGAGCCTGGAGTGCAGCGTCCCAGCTGGGGAACCTTGGTGCTGGGCTTTGGACTGGGAGCAGAGGAACTGACCAGGGTTTCTGAGACAGCACAAGCACAGGACGCTGGCCTGACCCTCAGGGGCAATCTCAACCCAGCCAGCTCACACAGGCTACACTCCCCTCAGGAATCTCAGATAAAACAGTCATCACCAAGCAAGATAAGTAACTTTGTCTATATTCCTGGGTGCTACTCTTTCCTATCTATCTAATCCCTCGCCTCCCTTCCCAGGTGACTTCATTAACATTGGAATTTCCTGGGCCAGAGAGTGAAGTCCTCTGCAGTTTTTTGTTTGTTTGTTTTGTTTTGTTTGTCTTTTCCTAACCCATTCTCCTGGCCTGAGAGAAGCAGCTACAAAAAACCCAGGGACCAAGAATCCTTCCCTGACTTCCGAAATTGGAATAAAAATACAGAACCAGCTCCAGCCAAGCATATGAGATCCACAGTCTTGGGCTTTCATCCTTAGAGGGAACAAGGTGGCTATTATAATGCAAAGGCAATTCTGATAGTGATCTGACTTTAATTGTTTTAGCGGATTACTGGAAAGACAAGTTTTCCAGGTCTGATATCTCTACCTATTAAACAGAGCCCTCACTGACGCACAATGGGGAACTGAAGGCTGAAGCTCCACCCAAAACACCTAGCCTCCTGCCAAAGGGGTCTGAGCATAGTGACACCTACCAATCTGTAGAGGTACATGCCTTGGGTGCCTAAGGTACAGCTGCAGAGCCCACCCACCAAAGTGCTTTATGAACAGAGACGCACCTACCTCACTGACACTTGGGGGAAGCCTGTCAGCATCCTGACCCCTGGAGTGTGACCCCCTGCTGCTACTAGAATCTGGTGCACACAACTATCACCACTACTCCTCTAAGCAAATAGATGACAGACTACACCACACACTTGGTGACCAAAAATCAGATTCTACTCAAGAATAGTGAATGGACTCTTAGGCTTATATATCTGGTAACAGCCCAAACCAGCTGGTAATAGGACATAAGTGATTCAAAGGCTACAACAATCAAGACAGCATGATCTAGTAGCCCATATACGTATATTGAAAGAAAACAAAACAAGATAAGACTCAGTAGCAAATATAGAATAAATCACTACAATATCTTACAGATGGCTCAGAGACAGCAGTCGATATCCAACCACATAAAAAAGCAGACCATGATTGCTTCTACAACTCCCCAAATTAAAGAATCAAAATCTTTCCCAAATGAAGATACAATCCTGGAATTGCCAGATGCAGAATATAAAAAACAGAATGCTTCAAGACATCAGGGATGACCTCAGAAAAGAAATAAGGCAATCTACAGAAAAAGCCAAGGAACACACTGATAAAGCAGTTGAAGAAATCAAAAAGATTATTCAAGAACATAGTGGAAAAATTAATAAGTTGCAAGAATCCATAGAGAGACAGCATTCAGAAATCCAAAAGATTAACAATAAAATTACAGAATTAGACAACTCAATAGGAAGTCAGAGGAGCAGAAGCGAGCAGTTGGAATGCAGAGAGGGGGAGATGGAGGATAAGGCAATTGACACCAATATAAAAAAAATAGTTGAAGAAAAATCAGATAAAAGAATAAAAAAAAAAGGAAGAAACCCTAAGAATCGAGTGGGACTCTATCAAAAGAATAACTTACATGTGATTGGAGTTCCAGAATGGAGAGGGATAACAGAAAATACAGAGAGAATAGTTGAAGATCTATTGGCAGAAAACTTCCCTGACATCATGAAAGATGAAAGGATATCTATCCAAGATGCTCATCGAACCCCATATAAGATTGATTCAAAAGGAGAATCACCAAGACATATTATCATCAAACTTGCCAAAACCAAAGATAAAGAGAAAATTTTAAAAGCAGCCAGGGAGAAAAGAAAGGTCTCCTACAAAGGAGAATCAATAAAGATAAGTGCAGACTACTCAGCAGAAACTATGCAGTCAAGAAGGCAATGGGGTGACATATACAGAGCACTGAAGGAGAAAAACTGCCGGCCAAGGGTCATATATCCAGCAAAACTCTCTCTGAAATACGAAGGTGAAATTAAGACATTTACAGATAAACACAAGCTTAGAGAAATTGCAAAAACCAAACCAAAGCTACAAGAAATACTAAAGGAAATTGTTTGGTCTGAAAATCAGTACTATCAGATACCAACACAACAGAAGGTCACAGAACAGAACATCCTGATATCAATTCAAATAGGGAAATCACAAAAAGAAATTAAGATTAATTTTAAAAATAAAAAAATGCTCAAAACAGGGAATCATCGAAGTCAATATGTAAAAGCTCACAATAATCAAAAAGAGGGAATAAATAGGAGGCATAGAACTGCCATATGGAGAGGAAAACAAGGCAATATAGGACGACACAAGTTAGGTTTTTACTTAGAAAAATAGGGGTAAATAGTAAGGTAACCACAAAGAGGTCTAACAATTCCATAACTCAAAATAAAAACCAAGAGAAACATAACGACTCAGCAAACATAAATTCAACTACTATGAAAATGAGAAACACACAATTTACAAAGAAAAACGTCTCAGCACAAAAAAGTAAGTGGAAAAATGAAATTGTCAACAACACACACAAAAAGGCATCAAAATGACAGCACCCAACACATACTTATCTATGATTACGCTGAATGTAAATGGACTAAATGCACCAATAAAGAGACAGAGAGTCTCAGACTGGATAAAGAAACACAATCCGTCTATATGCTGCCTACAAGAGACACACCTTAGACTTAGAGACACAAACTAAAACTCAAAGGATGGAAAAAATATATCAAGCAAACAACAATCAAAAAAGAGCAGGAGTAGCAATATTAATTTCTGACAAAATAGACTTTAAAGTTAAATCCACCACAAAGAATAAAGAAGGACACTACATAGTGATTAAAGGGTCAATTGAACAGGAGGACATAACCATATTAAATATTTATGCACCCAATGACAGGGCTGCAAGATACATAAAAGAAACTTTAACAGAACTGAAAAGTGAGATAGACACCTCCAAAATTATAGTAGGAGACTTCAACACACCACTTTCCGAGAAGCATAGGACTCAATAGAGACACGGAAGACCTAAATGCTATAATCAACCAACTTGACCTCATAGACTTATAAAGAACACTCCACCCAACAGCTGTAAAGTATACTTTTTTTTCTAGTGCACATGGAACATTCTCTAGAATAGATCACATATTAAGTCAAAAAAAAACCTTTGCCGAATCCAAAACATCAAAATATTACAAAGCATCTTCTCAGATCACAAGGCTATAAAAGTGGAAATCAATAACAGGAAAAGCAGGGAAAAGAAATCAAATACTTGGAAACTGAACAATACCCTGCTCAAAAAAGACTGGGTTATAGAAGACATTAAGTGCCGTCGAGTCGATTCTGACTCATAGCGACCTTATAGGACAGAGTAGAACTGCCCCATAGAGTTTCCAAGGAGCACCTGGTATATTCGAACTGCCGACCCTTTGGTTAGAATGCAATGAGAATGAAAACACTTCCTATCAAAACCTCTGGGACACAGCAAAAGCAGTACTCAGAAGTCAATTTATATCGATAAATGCACACATACAAAAAGAAGAAAGAGCCAAAATCAGAGACCTGTCCCTACAACTTGAACAAATAGAAAGCGAGCAACGAAAGAATCCATCAGGCACTAGAAGAAAACAAATAATAAAAATTAGAGCTGAACTAAATGAATTAGAGAACAGAAAAACAATTGAAAGAATTAACAAAGCCAAAAGCTGGTTCTTTGAAAAAATTAACAAAATTGATAAACCATTGGCCAGACGGATTAAAGAAATACAGGAAAGGAAACAAATAACCCGAATAAGAAACTAAATGGGCCGTATCACAACAGACCCAACGGAAATTAAAAAGAATCATATCAGATTATTATGAAAAATTATACTCTCACACATTTGCAAACCTAGAAGAAATGGATGAATTCCTAGAAAAACACTACCTACCTAAACTAACACAATCAGAAGTAGAACAACTAAATAGACCCATAACAAAAAAGAGATTGAAACGGTAATCAAAAAACTCCCAACAAAAAAAGCCCTGGCCCAGATGGCTTCAATGCAGAATTCTACCAGACTTTCGGAGAAGAATTAATGCCACTACTACTAAAGGTATTTCAAAGCATAGAAAAGGATGGAATACTACATAACACGTTCTATGAAGCCACCATCTCCCTGATACCAAAACCAGGTAGAGACATCACAAAAAAAGAAATTTACAGACCTATATCCCTCATGAACATAGATGCAAATATCCTCAACAAAATTCTAGCCAATAGAATTCAACAACATATCAAAAAAATAATCCACCACAACCAAGTGGGTATGTAAGGTTCATTTAATATTAGAAAAACTATTAATGTAATCCGCTATATAAATAAAACAAAAGACAAAAACCACATGTTCTTATTAATTGATGCAGAAAAAGCATATGACAAAGTCCAACACCCATTCGTGATAAATACTCTCAGCAAAATAGGAATTGAAGGAAAATTCTTCAGCATAATAAAGGGCACCTATACAAAGCCAACTGGGTTTGGGATACAAAGCCAACAGCCAACATCATTCTAAATGGAGAGAGCCTGAAAGCATTTCCCTTGAGAACAGGAACCAGACAAGGATGCCATTTATCACCACTCTTATTCAACACTGTGCTAGAGGTCCTAGCCAGAGCAATTAGGCTAGACAAAGAAATAAAGGGCATCCAGATTGGCAAGGAAGAAATAAAATTATCTCTATTTGCAGATGACATGATTTTATACACAGAAAACACTAAGGAATCTTCCAGAAAACTACTGAAACTAATAGAGGAGTTCCGCAGAGTCCCAGGTTACAAGACAAACATACAAAAATCATTTGGATTCCTCTACATCAACAAAAAGAACATCGAAGAGGAAATCACCAAATCAATACCATTCACAGTAGCCCCCAAGAAGATAAAGTACTTCGGAATAAATCTTACAAAAGGTGTGAAAGACCTATACAAAGAAAACTACAAAGTACTAGGGGAAGAAACTAAAAGGGACCTACATAAGTGGAAAAACATACCTTGCTCATGGATAGGAAGACTTAACATAGTAAAAATGTCTATTCTACCAAAAGCCATCTATACATACAATGCACTTCCAATCCAAATTCCAATGAGATTTTTTAATGTGATGGAGAAACAAATCACCAACTTCATATGGAAGGGAAAGAAGCCTCGGATAAGTAAAGCATTACTGAAAAAGAAGAAGAAAGTGGGAGGCCACACTCTACCTGATTTTAGAACCTATTATACAGCCACAGGAGTCAAAACAGCCTGGTACTGGTACAACAACAGGCACATAGACCAATGGAACAGAATTGAGAACCTAGATTTAAATCCATCCACATATGAGCAGCTGATGTTTGACAAAGGCCCAGTGTCAGTTAATTGGGGAAAAGATAGTCTTTTTAGCAAATGGTGCTGGCATGACTGGATATCCATTTGCAAAAAAATGAAACAGGACCCATACCTCACACCATGCACAAAAACTAACTCCAAGTGGATCAAAGACCTAAACATAAAGACTAAAACGATAAAGATCATGGAAGAAAAAATAGGGACAACGTTAGGAGCCCTAATACAAGGCATAAACAGAATACAAAACATTTCTAAAAATGACGAAGAGAAACCAGATAACTGGGAGCTCCTAAAAATCAAACACCTATGCCCATCTAAAGACTTCACCAAAAGAGTAAAAAGGCCACCTACAGATTGGGAAAGAATTTTCAGCTATGACATCTCCGACCAGCGCCTGATCTCTAAAATCTGTATGATTCTGTTAAAACTCAACCACAAAAAGACGAAACAACCCAATCAAGAAGTGGGCAAAGGATATGAACACGTGCTTCAGTAAAGAAGATATTCAGGCAGCTAACAGATACATGAGAAAATGCTCTCAATCAAAAAAAGCCATTAGAGAAATGGAAATTAAAACTATGATGAGATTCCATCTCACTCCAACAAGGCTGGCATTAATCCCAAAAACACAAAATAATAAATGTTGGAGAGGCTGCAGAGAGATTGGAGCTCTTATACAGAGCTGGTGGGAATGTAAAATGGTACAACTTATTTGGAAATCTATCTGGCGTTTTCTTAAAAAGTTAGAAATAGAACTACCATACAACCCAGAAATCCCACTCCTCAGAATATACCTTAGAGAAATAAGAGCCTTTACACGAACAGATACATGCACACCCATGTTTATTGCAGCACTGTTTACAGTAGCAAAAAGCTGAAAGCAACCAAGGTGTCCATCGACGGGTGAATGGTTAAATAAATTGTGGTATATTCACACAATGGAATACTACACATCAATAAAGAACAGTGACGAATCTGTGAAACATTTCATAACATGGAGGAACCTGGAAGGCATTATGCTGAGCGAAATTAGTCATTTGTAAAGGGACAAATATAATAAGACCACTATTATAAGATCTTGAGAAATTGTATAAACTGAGAAGAACACATTCTTTTGTGGTTATGAAAGGGGGAGGGGGGAGGGTGGGAGAAGGTTATTTACTGATTAGTTAGTAGATAAGAACTACTTTAGGTGAAGGGAAGGACAATACTCAACACAGGGAAGGTCAGCTCAACTGGACTGGATCAAAACAAAAGCAGTTTCCGGAATAAGCTGAACGCTTTGAAGGTCAGCGGAGCAAGGGCAGGGGTTTCGGGACTATGGCTTAAGGGGATTCTAAGTCAATTGGCAAAATAAATTCTATTAAGAAAACATTCTGCATCCCACTTTGAAGTGTGCCATCTGGAGTCTTAAATGCTAACAAGTGGCCATCTAAGATCTATCAATTGGTCTCAACCCACCTGGATCAAAGGAGAATGAAGAACACCAAGGTCACAAGATAACTATGAGCCCAAGAGACAGAAAGGGCCACATGAACTAGAGACTTACATCATCCTGAGACCAGAAGAACTAGATGGTGCCTGGCCACAACGGATGACTGACCTGACAGGGAACACAACAGAGAGCCCCTGAGGGAGCAGGAGAACAGTGGGATGCAGACCCCAAATTCTCATTAAAAGACCAGACTTAGTGCTCTGACTGAGACTAGAAGAATCCCAGCGGTCGTGGTCCCCAAACCTTCTGTTGGCCCAGGACAGGAACCACTCCCGAAGACTACTCATCAGACTTGGAAGGGACTGGACAATGGGTTGGAGAGAGATGCTGATGAAGAGTGAGCTACTTGTATCAGGTGGACACTTGAGACTGTGTTGGCATCTCCTGTCTGGAGGGGAGATGGGAGGGTAGAGAGGGTTAGAAACTGGCAAAACGGTTGCGAAAGGAGAGACTGGAAGGAGGGAGCGGGCTGACTCATTAGTGGGAGAGTAAATGAGAGTATGTAGTAAGGTGTATATAAGTTTATATGTGACAGACTGACTTGATTTGTAAACTTTCACTTAAAGCACAATAAAAATCATTAAAAAAAAAAAAAGAATAGGTTAGTGAAGTGGCACATATTGTTCTGAAAACTATACAACCAAGTGGCTATAAATTTAGTCATATGTCTCCACTCAATGGCAAGAGAGTTTGATAACATAATATTTATTCTGCCCTGCAATGTGGCAGCAAAAATCAGGGGTCACTCTCTGGAAAAGAAGGGGCAAAGAATGAGGAAGCCCAACCAACAATCTTTGGCACTCAGACAAAGCAAGAAAATATTTTATTTTTATAGTTATTTAACAGTAAGTGTGATATCATCAAGAGATCAAGAAAACCGGAGTTTGGATTTACATTCTACTCTGGTAATTATTATCTGAACCAAAAAAAACAAACCAAACCCAGTGCCGTCGAGTCGATTCTGGCTCATAGCCACCCTATAGGACAGAGTAGAACCGCCCCATAGAGTTTCCAAGGAGCGCCTGGTGTATTCGAACTGCAGACCCTTTGGTTAGCAGCCTTAGCACTTAACCACTACGCCACCAGGGTTTATCTGAACAGTCTTGAATAAATCCCATAACTTGTCCAAATCAACTTTTATGACAAATGACGTGGAAATTACATATTATTCACTGTATTTTTGTGAATACCAAATAAGGTAATGTTTGCAAAAGAGTATGTATGCAAAGAGTTTCCATATATAACAACAGCGATACTACATATAACTGGTATAGTGTTTAACTTAGTAGTAACGTATTATATAGTCATGACTTCATGTTGTCCCCCATCTTTTTTCAATGTATTTCACAAATCATTTCAAAGTTTTATGTGATATTGGTCAGTTATTCTCTTAATTTATTTCAATCTACTTCATAAAAAAAGAAAAAAAAAAACTTCATAGCATCCAGAAATTCTAAATAAACGTGTTGTTAGTTGTACCTTTTTCTCTTTTCCAATAAAATCATTGGTAAAATTGTCAATATTTTATATTGCTAGTGAATAAATGAAATAAAGGCCTGAAAAGTGCAGTGCCATCTTGTTTGTAAAGAAAGAATATGCGTTTTATCAACAGAATTTGAATAAATTTTCGAAGCAGAGCAGCCTTTTATGAGGGTGTGAGCGGACTATGTCCATTTTAAGCTTATTGAAAGACAAAATAATTGCTGTGACAAAGGGACTGGGCTTAGTGTTCATATCATGTTCTTTTGGCTTGCATAGTTGGATGAATAATTTATCCTTTTATTAAGTGGGCTGTTAATACAGCAATAAGATTCCTGGGTAGCACAAAATGTTTGCATTAAACTACATGTTGACTGTTTGAACTCATGCAGCAGCACCGTGGAAAAAAGGCCTAGTGATCTGCCCTGGTAAAGTTACAGCTAAGAAAACCCTATCGAGCAGTTCTACTCTGTAACACATGAGGTCACCTCTATGGCAAGGAGATTGGATTTGGGTTTTAATATGGCAAAGGAGCAGAAAGCAAAGGATGGAAAATCACCTGGTAATTAATACATTAGTTCATAAATATAAAAATCATCATCATAATAATGATGCATTTGTTAGTGAATCCATATTGTGATTTAATTGCACGATAAGTTTTTTTTTACTTCATACTGGAAAATCAAATTTTAACATAATGTAATATCCTGTGATGTTATTAGGGTCAATGTTATAGGAGTTATTAGTCCACAAAATACTTGTGAACAAGTAAATTGCATGCTTTTGAAAACTTCCCCTGTAGGTCACATATAAATTATCTGACCACAGCATTTATTCTCCAACATCGTTTGACGTGGCCACATGTCAAGAGTAATGGGCACTTTATCAGATAATCATACCGCTCACTGGGCATTTTGATTACACATGACACAAAGAAATTATAACCTTCTCAAATTAGAACAGCTGCAGGAAATCGTGGTGACTGGATAAAACCAGAAAGTCAGTAAACTAAAAGAGTTGTTCCACTAGTGCTAATAAGAATACAGTTATTTTCATGGAATATTTTGCTTTCATAGACATTTTGTAGCTTGACCTTCATCACATTTCTTGCATAGGTACCTAAGTATCTCCTTTATAATCTGTAAGTTGTTTACAGCAGTAATTATCTCTCTCGAGTTAATGTGATTGAACCAGATAACAGTCTCTTGAGATGCCCTGTTGAGGGCAGAGACCTCTGTTTTTGTTGTATATTTTAACGATTGCTACCGTGTGAGTGTGTGTAAGTGTATATCTGCGAGCGTAACAAGGGTTCAACCAATCATCGTGCTCTAATACACCTTCTGGATTCCTGTTCCCCTTCCTTTGTTCTAGTTGTTATTTCTGCATTGATAGGACTGTCATCCCCCTTACCCATACATCACTAGGTGAATTCATTCTTTAACCCCTAGTATTCTTTTTTCGGTAACACATTATTTGTTGAAAGAACAAATGACAAAAGAAATAAAATAATTTTCTTCTTTTTCTCATCTAACACAAACCCAGGATGGCTTTGATGTGGTTATATAGGATGATATATTTTACTTAAAAATTGTTGTTTTATGTTGGGAGGTAGGTATTCACTTTTAATTACATTCATTCTTTTCCCCACTTTAGTACCCATGGAAAGAGAGATTCTCTGTCAGCTCAGACTATAGTTCTCAGGTCTTATAACCATAAACTTACTTGAGATTATGTATTCCGAAGATTTTATTGTCATTTAAAAATTCACTTTGAGTGTTGGTATGTGCATGTGTGGGAGCCTGTGATTGTCTTCAGGGGTTATTCAATTATATGCTACATTATAGAGCTAAATTCACAAAATTTGGTATAGGTCACAACAGCATGTTCATGTGGAAGTAAAAGGATGAGTAACAGCTAAATTAACTTTTCATCTTTTACAAAAGTTTTCATAATGTAAAAACAAGTTAAAAACAAACACTCAATTTAAAGGATGTAATTATGTAGGCATTCCCTTAATCTGTGAAATATTTTACAACTGAATAAACACTCCATATATCTGTATTGATAGTGTCTGAGATTTCAAGTTACAGCTGGATGTGTTTTCTTTTATGGTATTTAAAACAAAATGAACAAGAAAAAATGAAAACAATCATATTGAATGTAAATTCAATATTGTAGGTTTCATGTTTGTGGAATTGCCATCACTAACCTTATATTCAATGACACAGTTGTATCATGAATTCTATGTCTAGATCGTATTACCTAGAACAGTATTTTATATTGATATATTACATTTTCTATGCCTTAGGCACTGCTTTTATTTTTACGACAAGCTGTTACACATGCCATTCTCTTTTGAAAAACAGGTTTTACTTCTGCATATTGTTCAATGCAATTTCATTCACTTTGGATCAGTTAAATTCCCTAGGAAATTCAATTGGCAGTTTGCTCTTCATGTTATCATAATGCTATCAAAAGCTTTCTTTACTAAATATGTATGTATAACTGCCTTCAATGACACTAGTACATTGTTTTCGGTTGGATAAAATGGATGCATTTTTCAGAAGACTTGAGAAAGAAAACTTTTTTTTTAAAATCATATTTTATGGAGGTCCAGCTAATGTTGGATTCCTACTTCTTTATCCTGCTTTATAAATGAAGCGTCTCCTTATATTGCTTATTATGACAACATGCAAACATTTCTGAACCATCCATGACCATAGTTACACGCACTTTATCCATAGTTTTATTTAGTTATCTAATTTGGTTATTAGACTGTATTTCTCAGCAGTGACTGTCCTATTCATCTTTGTATCTTCAACAAAGCTAGTTTAGTTCTTACCGTGTGGTAGTTACCCAATACATACAAACCAAAAAACCAAACTCATTGTTGTTGAGTCAATTCCAACTCGTAGCCACTCAATAGGACAGAGTAGAAATGCCTCATAGGTTTTTCAAGGCTGTAAATCTTTACAGAAGCAGATTGATGAGTTGGAACCGTTGACCTTTCGGTTAGCAGCTGAGCACTTAACCACTGTGCCATCATGGCTTCCTCAATGCATACGTTATATTTAATTGGCATTACTGAATAATCTCAGCATCAAACAAATCTGAATTATCTACTAAAATGCATATAAAATGTATGGAACACCACAAAAAAAGTGAAGTATCAGGTACATTGCAAATGTTTTGAGTCAGGTCTAAAAGGTGCAAGATCACACAAATATATCAGGAAAGATCATGTCAAGGACAAATAGCAAGAAAACGGGGTTGTTAAGTTACCCAGCTGCCAGAAGGGTGTATAAATAATCAATAAATACTTCTGGAACACAAACAATAAATTGCTAAAGAATGTATAGCAAAGATTAGAATTTGAAAGTCACAATATTAATAAAAACATTTAAGTATAGTATTAGCTTCATTAAGGTTGTAAGACATTAAACTTTAAAGAATAATCACATTTCAGAATAATCCGCCCTCAGCTAAGGGTGTTAGATGCCCTAAACCTTCTGAAACAACCAGGGAAAATGATAGGCAGAAGGTTATCAAGGTGTGCAACAATTTTTTTTCATTTTTTTCAGACACAAATAACTTTTCACTTGTAAACTCAGTATCTAAGTGGAGGTTTACTGTTTCAAAAATGTTTTGTGCACCAATGTATTAGGTAGGAGTTTTAATAATAAGACATACAAAAAAGTAACTTAACCTTGGACAAATAAAGTCTATCCATTCTATGTGTATTATTCTGTTTGCATAAACTTTCATGATTCATATCTTGGTACATTAGTGGCTAGGAAACTATATTTTTTAGTGTGCTTCAGGGATTTCAAGTTTTCAAGCAAGATTTAAAGCCTTGTTATTTGTAAGTAAATCTTGTTCTTTATATAAACTCTCTGTAGTGTGTAATTCTTAGTACCTTGAACAGTAACTTTCTTTTACTGGATAAAATAATGGTCCAGGGGCAAATCTGTTTATCAATACCATAATATATATAGTCAATTCATGATTATCCATGGGTGGGTAATGCAGTTTGTAGGTTTTCCTAACTGTTAAATGATCTCATTCTTTGTTGTTATTGATGCTGTTGTTTCTCCCAGTGAGACACAAAATGATGGGAATATCTAAAAACCTATTCTCTGAACCTCAAAATAGCACGCATGCTAACTTAAGACGAGAGACAAATATATTATAAACTACGTCTAGTGTACTTTAAATTCTTATCAAATAGTTAAATCTACTGTGTGTGTGCATATATATACACATAAACATTTACACATATAGAATATTTTATGACATTAAAAGGAATTAATATTTTATTTGGACTGAAGATGTGTTATGCTATGAATTTCTATTTTTTTTAAATAATTTATAGTTTAATTTTCAAGAGAGATAAGAATCTTAAGTAAATTAATACCAATCTTCTAATAATTCTAAGGAAGTTTGTATTAATAGTTATAAGCTGAATTTTTTGTTACCCATGTAATATTTATATTAACCTTCTGTAAGGTTCAAGCATGTTTAAAATCTATTTTATTCTAAAGGATCCATCTCCTATTATGAATTTCCATTATACATAAAGTAAAAGAGTTTGAAAAGGGAATGAAGGTATTAACACAATTTTCTCTTCAGTACCTTGCCTACAGAGTATTAAATATTGTAGTGTTTGTGCCACTCTTACATAATGGAACAAAATAACTAAAATAACTTTTATTATAAAATTATTTTTTTGGTAAATTTATTTTCTTTCATTTTCATATCTATCATAAGGCTTATACAGTTCATTTAAAATTTATTAAATGGATGATTATAAAAAGAGCAACATGGCAGTTTGCAACATGTATAAATGTCTCCTTAATTATACATTTTGACATTTAGATTTATTTTTAACTGGTTTAAATTTTAGAAAAAAGAAATTTTTGACAAAATCCTGTAAATGACAAAAAATGACAGCAACATAGAAAATACATTGTTTTTAATGAAAATCAGATGTAATTTACTATAATAATAAATATTATAGAACATCTAGTAACCAATCTCTCAAAAATACATGAAATATTTACAACTTTTTTAATTTACCACAGCATACAAAAGTAAATTTGAATACTTAAAAAATAACATAGTCATTGATAGTGTAAATCCCGTAATAATAAGGTCATTCGTTCCAAATAAACTTCAATTTTATTTAACTCCCAAAGAAAAGAAAATAGGTTGTTTTCAAGGGACTCAAAGTTAATTGTAAAGTACACATGGAGGAAGAGTTTCCAACAATGAATGGGCTGAAAAATAACTAGAAAAACTGGAAAAATCATGCATCCAGAGTTTATAAAAAATCTTTATAACTCATTAATAAAAAGACATGTAATACAACTTAAAAATAGGCAAAGATTCTCAATAGACATTTTTTTCAAAGAAGCTATACACATGGCCAACAAGCACATGGAAATATTCTCAAAATCATTGTTGCTGTTAGGTGCCTTGGAGTAGATTTTGACTCATAACCACTCCATGTGGCAAAGTAAAACTGCCTCATAGGGTTTTCTAGGCTATAATCTTTATGGAAGTAGCTCGCCAGGTCTTTCTCTCACAGAGCCACTGGGGGGCGGCGGGGTTGGGGGGGAGCGGTTCAAACCACCAACCTATAAATTAGCAGTCAAGCTCTTAGTCATTGCTCCACAGGGCTCCTTTCAACATCATTAGTCATCAGGAAAATACAAATCAAAACCATAATGAGCTACCACTTCACACTTACTAGAATGGCTAGCTTTAAAAAGTCAGATAACAGCAAGTATTAGCAAAGATGTAGGGGAACTGCAACATTCATACGCTGCTGGTGGGAATGTAAAATGGTGCAGTAACTTTGGAAAACAGTGGCAGTTCCTCAAAAGATTAAACATAGAGTTACCAAACGACCCGGCATTCTACTCCTATGTATATACTCAAAAGAAGTGAAAACATATGTCCAACAAGAAACTTGTACACAGATGTTTATTGCAGCATGTTATGGATTGAATCGTGTCCACCAAAACCTTGTGATCTAAATCCTAACCCCTATACCCATGGTTATAATCCCATTTGGGATTGGATTTTCTTTGCTCTGTCAATGAGGCAGTATTAGTGTAGGGTGTGTCTTGAATCAGTCTTTTTTGAGATATAAAAGGAGCAGATTAAGGAAGCACAGATGGAGGAAGATAGATGCCATGCCACACGAAGATCACCAAGGAACTAAGAAGCAGACACTGAAAAGAGACAAAGATCTTCCCTCAGAGCCAATAGAGACAGAAAGCCTTTCCCTAGAGCCGGCACCCTTAATTTGGACTTCTAGCTTTCTAAACTGTGAGAAAATAAATTATTGTTTGTTGAAGCCATCCGCTTGTGGTATTTCTTTTATAGCAGCACTAGATAACTAACCCACCCAGTGCCATCTAGTCGATTCTGACTCATGGTGACCCTATAAGACAGAGTAGAACTGACCCATAGAGTTTCCAAGGAGCACCTGGTGGATTCGAACTGCCGACCCTTTGGTAAGCAGCCATAGCACTTTAACCACTACGCCACCAGGGTTTCCAGATAACTAAGGCACAGCATTATTCATAATAGCCCAAATGTGGAAATAACTCAAGTGTCCACCAACAGATGAATAGATAAACAAAATGTACTATAACCATACAGTGGAATATTATTCAGCCATAACAATTATTAATCTTCTTCTAAAAAAACTGACTACTGAAACTTAGGTTTCTCCTCTAGAAAAAGAGAGTGTCAGGACCCATTTTATTTTCTTGCCTTTTTGCTGTGAAGAAATAAGGTTTTAGACTAGGCAGGCTTCTAGTAATAATTCTGGCTATTGTATCCATATTTCCTTTATGGGTTTCCTTTTTACCAGATAAGATTTAGGTGTTACTTTTTCTGACTAATCTGATTTCAGATCCTGGCTTAATTTTACCGATTTCTTGGTCTTCAGTGTGCACACGCTCATCTCAACCTCTCCTCTGACTTCCAGCTTTCTCACATTGCAATTTCATTGTTAAGTTACTAAGAAATAGCAAAATGTCCAGCATGTTCCTTATCAATCTTGGTTCAAATAGCATTTTCTTTATGCTCTTACTAATTTAGGTAATCTGAATTAAATTAATATCCATACTCAATTGTTCAAAAAGGCCTTGACTTTGCCTATCTCTGAAATGCTAAATAAGTGCTACTCCCACTTGCTATTGGTTCACTAATTATATTTTAATGAACTATAATTTAATGATAATAAAATTTACTTTCTCTAATATAGGATGCCATCAACTATAACACACTCCATGTTTTTACTTAACACTAATGAATAGAAAATATTACCAATGCAGTTATGGAAAACAACTCTGTCCACTTTGGGTTTTTATTTTATACTTATAGAAGTAACTCTATTAAGTTTACTCAGACCTAGATATTTATTATGCATCATTTTGTATAACTAAGGAAATAAAATATGAATTAAATAAATGGATTAATGTATGTTTAAAAATTCTTTGTACTCAGTCATCAATGTTTTTATTTGTGCATAAATTATCATCTTCTGGGATATCAAGAGAGATGGTTTGTCACATTTCTTAATGGAGCACTAATGGTCTCTGGAATTTTCTTCCCAGTTGCTAGCACCCATCCTGAAAGCTTGGTGTTTATGCACACACCATGTAATACATTTTACCTGCTACCTAGCCTTCAGTGACTATGAAAGTTTGACCTGGTTTCCTACATACTTGACTGAAAATTTAGGAAATAATGGACTAGGAATTTCTGGCTCACCAACTTTCTCTTTCTTGTAGCTACCTATCAGCAGATAACACTTATCAGTGTATTATGAAACCCACTTGCCTGCAGATCAATGCTATCTTCTAAAATTGATCTCTGTATGCTGGGAAGGGGGGATCTCCATATGCCTGTTTATTTTTTAATAGATTTAAAATCTGAGAATATTTTTCTTCAACATAAACCAAACCGAAAGCCAAACCCATTGCCATCAAGTTGATTCTGACTCATAGCAACCCTATAGGACAGAGTAGAACTGCTCCATTGGGTTTCCAAGGGGCAGCTGGTTGATTAGAACTGCTGACCTTTTGGTTGGCAGCCTAGCTCTTAACCACTGTACAACCGGGTAAGAGTAAATACAATGTATGTCCACTGAGTGCTTTACAAAGCCATTGACAGCAGTGTATGTGGCTGCAATTTTAAAGAAGGATGAACCACAATGGGTGGAGTGATTATTAGACGGCAGATATTAAACTGCGAGTAGATATTTTCTAAAATATCTGATAATAATAATGTGTTTTGAACAGAAATTCATTCCAGGTATTCAAACTTTTAATTTGTTATCTCTTATCCTATTCTTTCAACATAAGATGGTTCAAAATCATTTATTGTTGGGCATTGGAAATAAAATGTAAAGCAAAATAGACTTGGGAACAGTCTTTAACAGTTCCACATGCAGAAGAAAATATGCAAAATTAAGCAGTAGCAACAACATGCAGTAAATTCTAAGAGTAATAGGTTGCTATGGGGCCGTATACTACTCGAGCAGTATTTCTCAGTTCCTAAACACACATGTATAAGAAACGTCACTTTATTTCCTATAAATTAATTCTATTTTTCCTACTTGCCCTCAAATCCTTCAGGCCCTTAGGAAAACTGCCTCATTAATTCCAGGGGTCTTCTGCTCTGGGTTTATACTGGGATATACTCATTCAGCCAAAGACATTTGTTGAGTATCTGTAATGAGCACTCTTGTGGTTCTTGCACCTTCTGTAGTCCAAACACATTGCAGTGATAAGCCACCCCTAGTGTTGGCCTAAGGAGCCCTGTAGGCACAGTGGTTAAGCATTTGGCTGCTAACCAAAACGTCAGAGGGTTGAACCCACTCACCAGTCACTTTGGGAAAGAAAGATATGGCAGTTTACTTCTATAAAGGTTACAGCCTTAGAACTCCCTGGAGTAGATCTACTCTGTCCTATAGGGTTGCTATGAGTTAGAATCGACTAGACAGCCATGGGCTTGGTTCTGGTTAGTGTTTTTCTGACCTGTGCAATGCCAGGGAACAAAGTCCAGGGGCGGAGAGCTATGGGACTGACACTTCTCTCTTGCTTTCCCCTGCCTAGTGTAATTTATTCACATAATCTGGTAGAGCCCATCCTCTTCCTTGTACCCTTTCTAATATACTCCCTGAAAACCCTTTCTTCCTCAATAATTTTAGAATTTTTGAGACAAAACCCAGAATTCCTGCTGACTTGTTCTACTTATTTATTTTTCCCTAGCAGTCACCTCCTCTAAGGCAGAAAGGCATGAGTCTTGCTACCCCAAGAATTACAGATAAGAAAGGAGAGAAGAAAATGCAGTAAGGCAAGAAGAAAAAAGCATCACAAATTATATCTAAAAATATTATTTAGCTACACTAGGAGGGCCAAGAAACATTATATTTAATGTGGTAATTTGAAGTATAAAAGCCAAAACTGCACAAGGCAAAGAAAAAAAAAAATTCCTGTTCGAAAATCCAAAGGCTAGAGAAGATGCTTTATGTTTGTAGCTGAGAGCTTTCCAAAAGGACCATAGCTTAGGATCTGAGAGATGGTCATAGGGATGGAGAAAAAGGAGACGGGAAAGATAATCAGGCTATTACTTACTATGAGGCCATATTACTCAATCTTAACATTATTTTAAGGGGAAAGGGAAGTTTCAAAAATGTCTAAAGCAAGGAAAAGACAAGGTCAATTTGCATTTTAGAAGTCTCACTATGGTTTCAAGCCAGACGGAAAATCATCTCCCTTCTCACTTCTAAATGCCTCTGTTCCCCGACCGCTTTTATTGCACTCGTTATCTTTCCACCTGCTGCTTTCTCTTTTAAGAAGCCCTGGTGGCACAAAGTTTAAGTGCTTGGCTGTTAACCTGAAAGGCTGGTGGTTCAAACCCACCAGCTGCTCCTCAGGAAAAAAGACCTGGCTGGCGATCTGCTCCCATAAAAACTTCAGCCTAGGAAACCCTGAAGGGCAGTTCTACTCTGTCCTATAAGGTCACTATGGGTCAGAATTGACTAGGATAGAACAAAACAAGTTTTTCTTTTACAATACATATATATGTTTCAATTCAACTACAAAAATTAAGTATCTTAGGATAATATGTTGGTGATATTGAGCAACTTTTTTCTACCCTCATTAATTCCTACTTCATATTTGCTCTAGAGTTTTTGTATTAAAGTCTGTGCTTGAAAAATTCTGATCAGAGTTTATTCTGTACTAGAGAAAAGATATTCCATCAACTATTAATTCACCATCCAAATTTCAAACATGAAAACAATTAAGCATTTTTAATAGTACAATTAATCAAAGAATCATTAATTTAATTAAAAAAAGGAAAACTTTAAGGCTGCATCATTTTGATTTGTTGTTAGTTGTTAGGTGTCATTGAGTTGATTCCAACTTGCAGCGACTCTGTGTATAACAGAACAAAACACTGCCCAGTCCTCAGCCATCCTCACAAACGTTGTTATACGTGAGCTCATCATTGCAACCAGTGTGCCAATCCATCTTGTTGAAGGTCTTCCTATTTTTTGCTGACCCTGTACTCTACAAAGCATCATGTCCTTCTCCAGGGACTGATCCCTTCTGATGTTGTTGTTGTTGTTGTTAGGTGCTGTCGAGTCGGTTCCGACTCACAGTGACCCTACGCACAACAGAACGAAACACTGCCCAGTCCTGCGCCATCCTCACAATTGTTGTTATGCTTGAGCCTGTTGTTGCAGCCATTGAGTCAATCCACCTCGTTGAGGGTCTTCCTCTTTTCTGCTGACCCTGTACTTTGCCAAGCATGGTATCCTTCTCCAGAGGCTGATCCATCCTGACAACATGTCCAAAGTATGTAAGACGCAGTCTTGCCAACCTTGCTTCCAAGGAGCATTCTGGTTGTACTTCTTCCAAGACAGACTTGTTCATTCTTCTGGCAGTCCATGGTATATTCAATATTCTTCACCAACGCCACAATTCAAAGACATCAATTCTTCATTCTTCCTTATTCATTCTCCAGCTTTCACATGCATGTGATGTGATTGAAAATACCATGGCTTGGGTCAGGAGCACCTTAGTCTTCAAGGTGATATCTTTGCTCTTCAACACTTTAAAGAGGTCCTTTGCAGAAGATTTACCCAATGCAATGCGTCTTTTGATTTCTTGACTGCTGTTTCCACGGCTGTTGATTGTGGATCCAAATAAAATGAAATCCTTGACAACTTCAATCTTTTCTCTGTTTATTGTGATGTTGCTCATTGGTCCAGTTTGAGGATTTTTGTTTTCTTTATGTTGAGATGCAATCCATACTGAAGGCTGTGGTATTTGATCGTCATCAGTAAGTGCTTCAAGTCCTCTTCACTTTCAGCAAGCAAGGTTGTGTCATCTGCATAACACAGGTTGTTAATGAGTCTTCCTCCAATCCTGATGCCCTGTTCTTCTTCATATAATCCAGCTTCTCGTATTATTTGCTCAGCATACAAATTGAATAGGTATGGTGAAAGAATGCAACCCTGGTGCACACCTTTCCTGACTTTAAACCAATCGGTATCCCCTTGGTCTGTCCGAACAACTGCCTCTTGATCCATGTAAAGGTTCCTCATGAGCACAATTAAGTGTTCTGGAATTCCCATTCTTCACAATGTTTCTTTTATCTATAATTTGTTATGATCCACAGAGTCAAATGCCTTTGCATAGTCAATAAAACACAGGTAAACATCCTTCTGATATTCTCTGCTTTCAGCCAGGATCCATCTGACATCAGCAATGATATCCCTGGTTCCACGACATCTTCTGAAACTGGCCTGAATTTCTGGCAGTTCCCTGTCGATATACTGGTGCAGCCATTTTTGAATGATCTTCAGCAAAATTTTGCTTGCATGTGATTTTAATGATATTGTTCTATAATTTCCACATTCGTTTGGATCACTTTTCTTGGGAATAGACATAAATATGGATTTCTTCCAGTCAGTTGGCCAGGAAGCTGCCTTCCATATTTCTTGGCATAGACAAGTGAGCACCTCCAGCACTGCATCTCTTTGTTGAAACATCTCAACAGGATACTCCATCAATTCCTGGAGCCTTGTTTTTCACCAATGCCTTCAGAGCAGCTTGGACTTCTTTCTTCAGTACCATTGGTTCCTGATCATATGCTACCTCTTGAAATGTTTGAATATCAACTAATTCTTTTTGGTATAATGACTCTGTGTAATCCTTCCATCTTCTTTTGATGCTTCCTGCATCATTTAATATTTTCCCCATGGAATCCTTCACTATTGCAACTCGAGGCTTGAATTTTTTCTTCAGTTCTTTGAGTTTGAGAAACACTGAAGGTGAGCTTCCTTTTGGTTTTCCATTTCCAGCTCTTTGTACATGTCATTATAATACTTTACTTTGTCTTCTCGAGCCGCCCTTTGAAATCTTCTGTTCAGTTCTTTTACTTCATCAATTCTTCCTTTTGCTTTAGCTGCTCGACATTCGAGAGAAAGTTTCAGAGTCTTCCCCGACATCCATCTTGGTCTTTTCTTTCTTTCTTGCCTTTTCTGATAACACGTCCAAAATATGTGAGAAGTACTCTCCCTATCCTTGCTTGTAATGAGCATTCTGGCTGTGCTTCTTTCAAGACAGATTTGTTCATTCTTCTGATAATCCGTGGTATACTGAATGTTCTTCTCCAATACCATAATTCAAAGGCAGCCATTCTTTTTCAGCCTCCCCTATTCATTGTCCAGCTTTTGCATGCATTTTCATTTAGCATTATCAAATTATTTCTAAAGATTCACATTTTAAAATTTCTTTTTTCTCCTATTTTAATTGTTAGAGCTGTCATTGTAAGAAATCATGTCTAAGCTTTTGGTACCAGATATAATTCAAGTCTAACTGCTTTTGTTCTACTCCTTTGAGTAGGTTTATCATTAACCATGCAGTGAATACTCAGCATTGATATGTAAATGAAGAACGATTTTAAAACCTCCTTCAGAAAAGAGTTTTAGGCACTTATGTATTTCTTCTTGATTTTACTTCATGGGACTAGGAAAATGTTCTGGATTCTTTTAAGTTCCCATAAAGCCTAAAAGGGCCTACACTACCAGTTCCCTCTCCCCATTCCTTAAATCCCTGGTCTCACATGTCCTCTTCACTCAGTGTCACCCACCCTCCACCTTCATGGGACCTCCCAGATGTTTCTAGAAAATGCCAGAAACATTCCTGGCCTAGGACCTTTGAACTTACTGTTCCTCTGCTTACAGGCAATGCTTAGCTTCAAATGCCCACACAGCTTGTTCCCTGATTTTCTTCGAGACATTGTTCAAAAGCCACTATCTCAGTGAGACATTGTCTAACCACCTTAATCCAAATTGTTGCAATCTTTACTCCCCTTTAATGCCTTTCTCCCTGGTATTTACCACTTTCAAATGTGTTATATCATATCATTGTTTATTTTAATCTTGCCACCCACCCTTTTAAAAAGTGAAGCTTTATGAGGTTAAAAAAATATTGCTGTGTTCATTGCTGCATCTTCAAGGTTTGGGCAGTGCTTGGAAATTATGTGGTCAAGAAATATTTGTTGTATGAATGCATCTCTTAATGCTTCAAGAATCTTATTTATTTAACCACTGTGCCACTGGGGCCAGTTGCACTTATAAAGCCAATTCTGGCTCATGGCAAAGAACTGTGCCCCATTCTCCATAAGATTTTTCAATGGTTTATTTTTGGGGAGTAGATTCCCAGGACTTAAAACATATGTGTGTGTGTGTATATATATATATATATATATATATATACACACAGAGAGAGAGAGAGAATACTAAACATACTAAAATCCTAGAATGTAATTTATTCCAAAAATTTAAGAATAAGAAATAATATATATGGTTAAGAGAAGTGCCAAATTAATGAATATCAAACATTATCTTATTATTAATACATGGAAAAACAGAAAGCCTTTCTTTCTGAAGTAGTCACTTATGCCTCACAGCACGAGCCTGCATAAACACAGGTGATGATGTGTATATTCTATTTTGAGTATCAGCAGTTCATTAAGTATTATGACTTTAAGACAAAAAGTCGAATTATTCTTAAAGTAATAAACAATAAAACAAATAGCCTCTTATTATTAAACCCCATAAACTGACATATACATACATGTATATACACACAACAGGAAACACAAAATGTTCTAACATACAAGTTTTTCCATGAATATTTTCTGATTGAATTACAGTTGGAAAAAAATAAAATTATAAAATGTAAGTCACTGTACCTATTCTTGAAATTTATATACAAAATCTGTTACGTGATGCCTTAAACCTGTTATGAAAACATAAAAATATAAGTTGTTCATGGTCTGTGGGTGGAGGGAATATTAAGCTCAAAATACTTTCAAATTAATCAGGAGGCATTTGTTGTTTTTGTCTTTTACTTTAATTGGGCATCAACTACAGTCAATTTCAAATATTAAGGCTGAAGTCCTATGTACAAAATGTTTAAAGCACAATAAAAAAGGTAATTTCTTTGTAAGCGAACAGATCATTTTGATTTATTTTTTTTTTAAAGAAAGCCACTTATATTATTAATATATTTAGCTTGTTCCATGTGTTAACCTTATTTCATAGATTTTAAAAAATTCTAGTGTACTTAAGGAAACCCTGGTGGCATAGTGGTTAAGTGCTACGGCTGCTAACCAAAAGGTTGGCAGTTCGAATCTGCCAGGTGTTCCTTGGAAACTCTATGGGACAGTTCTACTCTGTCCTATAGGGTTGCTATGAGTCAGAATTGACTCAATGGCACTGGGTTTAGTTTTTGGGTTTTGGTAGTGTGCTTAAACCATAAGCTGCAGCCTCCCAAGTATATTATTTTAAAACTTAAAATTTTTTTTTGAAAATTGTTCATGATAAATTGTGTCCTTTGAGGTAGAAAATTAGCATTCCTTCCATGTTGTCATAATTCCTCCTAGTTGCCTCCTTCAAGGTCCTTCAAGGTGGCTCAAAGGGTTTGCTCTCAAATACTAACCTAAAAGTTAACCATTCAAATCCATCCAGGCCTGCCACTCCACTTGCTTTAAGACTAAAAGAAAATCCTATGTAGCAGCTTTACTCTACAACATATGGAGTTGCTATGAGTCAGAATCAACTTGGCTGCTACTAAAAACAACAACAGTTACCCTCTTATCAAGCTTCTGGCTGTTGCTATCTTGTCACATAGTCGTTCAACTGTTATGATCTGTAACTGACCCCCCAGGACATGCCCGATGTGGTTTCCTGTGAGCTGTAATAGAAGCCCATTAACCAAAAATCAGCTGCCTTCCAGTCGCTTCTTACGTGTGACAACCCCACAAGTTGTAGAGTAGAACTGTTCTCCAGAGGGTTTGCAAGGCTGTGACCTTTCAAAAGTAGATCACCGGACCTTTCTTCTCCTCCATCTTTGGGTAGGTTGGAACCACTAACCTTTCTTGTTAGTAGTTTGGCTCTCTACCATTTATACTACCCAGGGACTGCCCAAAACCTGTCACTATCTTATAATCCAGTCTTGCAGCAGCTGTAGTTACTTCTTGCCCCTCCCAACCATGCCCAAAATGAATTCCCATGATTAAAATGTCTTTCTTTTCTCACGATAATTCACTAGAAACTTTTGAACTGACCAATATGACTTCAGTGTCAGCTAATCCTGAGACCCTACCCTGCTTGCCATACAAAAGCCCTCTCCTACAATTCCATCTTCTTGTTTCTTGTCACGGGTGCAAACCCATGTAGCACTTCATCAAGCGTGCTGTATTTTCCTCTCTGGGACCTGTGAGTACTCAACTCTATTTTCTGGCCTTTCTCCATGAGTCTCACTCCCTCGTGCCATGCCGCACCTGACAGACTGATCATCCAGGACACCACAGGCCCCTTCGGGCCCAAAGTGATACATATGTAAATGCCTGATCATTAGAAAATAAGATTAATTGTCCAAAGTAATCCACTAATTATTTGCTATAAAACAACTGCTTAACTTAGATTTTTTTTACTTAGTTAATAAATTTTATAAAAAGCTAATTTTTACACTTATTGAGTAGTTTTGAGATAACCTCTAATTATTATCTGTGTTCCACTGAGTGATTTTAAAACTTTAACCATCAATACTTAAAGTACAAAATAATATAGATGTTTTTTAATGCTTAACCTGAGTTTCAATGTTTTGCTTACCTGGAGAACTAAGAAAAATTGTATAATTCCTGGTATTGAAGTGACTAAAATTTTGATTGATTGGGTGAATGGTCAAGTTTAGAACTTGGGTATAAAATTTAATAATGAATACAAACCTGATTTTTTTTTTTTTTAAATCCCATCCATGAAGAAGCAATGGAAGCAGTGAAATGGACCCAGTGTAACCATCTGTCAGTCATTAACCAGCTGCCATCTAGTTGATTCCTATTCATGTGTATACTGCATGAGTCATAATTGAACTGCACTCCAAGGGGTTTTCAGTGGCTAATTTTTTACCCCCAGAAGTAGAATGTCCAGCCTTTCTTCCAAGGTGCCTCATGGTGGACACAAACCTCCAAAGCCAAGTGTATTAACGGTTTGCACTACCCAGGGACTCCTTGTCAGCCGTTCAAAAAGACAAACTCATTGCCATTGAGTCGATTAGGATTCATAGCAACCCTGTAGAAGAGAGTAGAACTGAACCATAGGGTTTCCAAGGCTGTACTCTTTACAGAAGCAGACTGCCACATCTTTCTCCTTCAGAGAGGCTGGTGAGTTCACAACACTGACTTTTTGGTTAGCAGCAGAGTGCTTTAACCACTGTGCCACCAGGGCTCCTTTGTCAACCTTTAGTCCTCAGCTATGTAGGTCACCATGAGTCACAGCTCACTCAACAGCAACTAATAACAACAACATGTATCCAGGGGGAAGGCAATGAAGAGAGGGCTGGGATAGCATCAGGATATCAGGCCTTTCAGGTAAATCGAAAGATATCCATATCAGTGATCTTGCCTGCCTGGCTTAAAGTGAAATCTTCATTCCTTGCTCATCATTTCTTCTTCTTTGAGTTTGGCACCTGTATGCGCTCCCAGCACAGGGGAGTGTAGAGATGTGGCACAGTCATAGATGGTTTGTAAACACACTTCACACTCTATCTTTAGCCTTCATAGTCTTCCTGTTGTAAAGCCTGATGGTGTAGTGGTTAAGTGCTATGGCTGCTAACCAAAGGGTCAGCAGTTTGAATCTGCTAGGCGCTCCTTGGAAACTCTATGGGGCAGCTCTACTCTGTCCTGTAGGGTCGCTATGAGTCGATTAGACTCGTGTTTTTTTTTGTTTGTTTGTGTTTTAAGTCTTTCTATTTATCTACCAAATCCTTCTATTACAAATATTTTTTTGAAGAAAGGACTTCTAACACCGATCATGTTTGATAGGAGAGACATATAAAAACATTTTCTGGTACAGAACAGTCCAAGACAAACTTACATTTTTAAATTATTTTATTATTATTTGACATTTTAATCATAAGGGCAAGCTTATCATATGTATAAAGGCAAATATATAGAACACAAATATAATCATTAGGTGATCATCATCTAAGATGTTTACACATGTCATCTTCATTTAGAACTCTAATAAAGCATCAATAACAAATAAAGTCATCTGTTAATGCTTACTGATTTGTAATAGAATATTTTATATATTATTTGAGGAGATCTTAGAATAACAAGCAATAACCCTTATTGAATACAGAAGATAGTTTTCTCTCTTTGATTCTAAATTATTAAAATTATGAAGTTGATATTTTTCATTGTCTTGTTTTATTTAATTTTTACATTTTGTTGAACAATTTAGTATATATACATATGTAGATATACATATATGATAGTCTAGATATGTATGGAAAGGGCTGAGAACAAAGAAGCTGCATTGCCTTCTGGAACCAAAGGGACTCTGGACTTGGAGACATTAGGAAAGAAGTGAGAGGTGGAGGCAGAAATCAGAAAAACTAACTGAAGGCTTGATTGCCATTTACATAACAGTATATGATACATTCACACTTCCCACACCTGCCTTTAATTAGAGATTGTAGGGCAGCCAGGAATTTCAGGGAAAAAAATAGAGTTTTTCTTCTGTTATATAATCTTTCTGAGTGAAGTAAATAGTATGGATTTTGCTGACTTAAGCATAAGCTTCCTTATTCTGACATATAGATAATCCCTTATATATGGGTTAACTCTCTTATGAATGATATTCATAAGAATGATATATGAATGGTAGAGTCACTTATGGCACTGGGTTTTCTCTTATGAATACTGGAAAGGAAAACCCCTGAGTAAACAAGCCTTTCTCATTACCGGGGGGTGGGGGGGGAGGAATTTACTTGTCTATTTACTATATGCCAATACTTTTCTAAGATAAAATCCATTTAAAAGACAAAAATATTTATCAGATGTTTGATAAAAGCTAGAAAATGAAGGTAAAATGGTAAAATACCAATATTAAAGACAGAGAAAAACTGACTTTAAAAATATTTTTAAAAAGTGAGAAAACACTTACTGAAATTTACTGTAAGATACTCCAAATATTACTTAGAAAAAAAAAATCACAAAGATCTTGAATTTATAGTGAGAAGAATTATATTAAAATGCAATGACAGAAGAAATGGCTTTAGAAATATTAAAACATTATATTCCAAGTTTAAAATATAACAAGATTTGTTGGAAGATAAATTTGGTAAAATCTCCCAAAATATGTAAAAATAATACAAAAACTGTGTGTAAAAATGAAGAGACAAAGATTGATAATCAGTCCAGAAGATCCAAAATAAAAATAATATTTCTGATTAAAAAGAATAGAAAATATGTAGGAGAACAATCAAGGAAACACTAAAGAGAGTACCTCAAAATTAAATAGAAATACAAGTCTTCAAATTGAAAAGACCTACTGAGCCCTCAGTAGGAAAACTGATAATCATTTCTACCTGTACTGATCCTTGTGATACTTGAGACTGTAAGAAAATAGTCACAGGCAATCTCTATTCTCTCAGAGACAGACTAACTGGTGCTAAAAAAAAACAGGATCAATGCCTTCTAAGATCTGTAAAAAAAAATTTGTTTTAACCTAAAATTCTATATCCAGGTAAAGTATTAATTCAGCATGAAGAGAGAATAATGTTTATTTGTTTTCAGATAGAAAGGTCTCAAAAAGTTTAGCTTACATATGTATTTTTCTTAGCAAGTTATTTGAGCTTGCACTTCAACATTAACTGGAACTAAAAACAAAATTCCAGGAAACAGGGCATCTAACTGAGGAGAGAGAGAGAAGGAAGTCTAAAAGAATAGCTGTGCAGCAAGGCTGGAGAGGAATCAACCAGTAGGAACACGAAAGTAGAGGTCCCAAATGAGGTCTCAGGTGAGAAATGGGAGTCAAGTCTATATTATAGGGTTGATATGCTGGAATAACTTAAGAAATAAAGAAGGGAGAGAAGATAGTAAAGGAAGGAAGAAAGGAGGGATGGAGGAAAAGCTGAAGCTCCAGGAGAAACAAAGTGTTTTAAAGGATAGGAAATGTGTCATTGTTGCTGTTAGGTGCCCTAGAGTTGATTCCTACTCATGGCGACCCAATGTGACAGAGTAGAACTACCTCATAAGGTTTTCTTGGCTGTAATCTTTACAGATACAGACTGCCAGGCCTTTCTCTCAGAGCTGAGCTCTTAACCGTTGTGCCACCATGGCTCCTTGGTAAGTATCTGTATTTGTGAACTTTTGCTGATAATAAACGACAAAAATTTCAATATTCTCACAACAACAAATACGTATGTTTCTTATTAACAGTTCCGTGGGGCAGTTGGGACAGCTCTGATTTGGGTTTCAGGTTGAATTTTGGTTCTTCCACATTATCTCACCTGGAACTCAGACTAGAAACCAGAGCTACCCAGGAGAAGTTCTTTTTGGCAGATACTTGAAAAGCAAGTGAACAAGATCAACTGAATAACTGTATTCTCTTGTCATTGTTGGGAAAAGTTATTGAAAACAAAATCTACTCCCAACCCAGAAAACTTCCCCCAAAAAATACAAGAGAAAGAGAGTTATTTTACTGAATAAGCATTAAATCAGAATGGAATGCATCATGGGCAATAAGCTAAAGAGGTTTCAAAGACAGAAAGAAAGGTGGCCCTTTGTATAGCTGAGTGGATGCAACTCATTACATTTATGTGTAAGATGAAGTTGACAATTGTCTAGTATTTTTTTGGCTGAATACCTGAAGTCACGCTAATCTCATTCCAGGAAGCTGGGAGGTGAGGATATGCTCTTCCTTGATAATTACATTGGGAAGGAGACGGCTCCCAGATCCTGGAGGTTGTGTGCATTCTTTTCAAAGAGACAGAGAAAAAATTTACAATTAAAAGTTGTCTAAAATGAATTCTGAAAGAACTGAGAAGTAAGGGAGCCTTTTCCCTTTTTTCAATAGGGAAAATTAAAACCAATTTGTATTTGTCCTAACATCCTGCCCACTATAGTTCTGTTGTACAAAACAAACTATTTCTGTGCTATTAATTTAAAAAGAGAGAGTGAGAGGGCAAGAGATTACTTTGATATATTACTTTTGTAGTGTAAAGATTTTAATATTCACATTAAAAGAGATTAAATGTTTAGATGATGACATATTTCCATACATGCAAGTGGAAATAAGGTTAAAATCTCAATTATATGATCCAACCACAGTCAGAAATATTCTGACTCTTCTCTTTACAAAATGAAGATACAAACAACTGATGAGGAACACTGTTTAAATAGCATCTTGATTTACAACCTTCTAATCACTTTTGATCATTTGATCATAGTATCTTGTTACTTATTGTCTTATATCCAGTATCTAGTATCTGGTTCAGAACTTCAATCTCATACTCAGATTTTAGCTTGACACCTCCATAAACACTGATCAGGCTCAGGATGAGGAATTTAAAAATAAGGAGGGAAGTTTTTTTTTTTTTTTTTTTTTTTTTAATGACTCCTTCTTCTCTTCCTTTACCTTGGAGTAGAAGGAGAGTATGGTTTTCTTCCTAGCACACCTTGAACTATTCACTTTCTTATAGACTCTTCATTGCTTGATGTATTAGATCAAGGGGGTAAAGACGAAATGTGGCAGGGACTGTGTCATGGATTGAATTATGTCCCCCCAAAATGTGTGAATCAACTTGGTTAGGCCATGATTTACAGTACTGTGTGGTTGTCCTCCATTTTGTGATTGTAATTTTATGTTAAAGAGGATTAGGGTGGAATTGTAACACCCTTAACAGGTCACATCCCTGATCCAATGTAAAGAGAGTTTCCCTGGAATGTGGCCTGCACCACCTTTTAGCTTACAAGAAATAAAAGGAAAGGGAAGCAAGCAGAGAGTTGGGAACCTCATACCACCAAGAAAACAGTGCCAGGAGCATAGGGGGTCCTTTGGACCCGGGGTCCTCTAGCAAAGAACTCCTAGTCTGGGGGAAGATTGATGAAAACGTCAACAGAGAAAGAATGCCTTCCCCTGGAGCAGACACCCTGAATTTGGAATTTTAACCTTCTTTGAGAAGATAAGCTTTTCTTTGTTAAAGCCATCCCCTTGTGGTATTTCTGTTATAGCAGCACTAGATAATGAAGATAGGCTCCTATCTTGAGGCACACACACCTCTTATTTTGGAAGTAGAGAAATCTACCTATAGAAATGGGTGGAAATGCAGGGTACCTTCTACTAGGTTCAAGACTCACACAAAGACACACCACATACACGCACATGCACACACACACACACTCACACACATACACATACAATTCCCCTAAATCCATCATTTTCCCTCCCTAGGTTTTCTTTGGAAACCAATAATCAGAAAAAGTTTGGGGCTGGCTGTGCAGGTTGATACACCCGTTAGTCTTAGAGGAAAATGTTTGAGTTGTAATTATTTATGATTTTCTTTATAGTATTACAAACAGTAAGTCTCTCTACTTCCACTTGGCAAGCCAGAAGCAAACAGGAGCCCCACTGACCACACTGCTTACATCGTCTTCCCATTTTGAGAATATCTCCCTATTGCCAGGATATGTCTCAGTCATATACCACTGTGTGATATTAACAAGTATTTAATCCCTCAGTGCCTGATATTTCTCTTCCCTGAAGTGAGAATATAATAGCACCTAGTTCACACATTTTGAAAAACTTAAGTAAAATGTATAATGCAAGGCTGGATACATAGTATTTGATAAATATAATGATTGTTATGATTGAAATTCCATCCTTCACGTGCTTGAGTAGAGGGTAGCTAACTTACTCTAAGTTCAATAAGATAAGTAAATAGTTCGGTATAAAAATCGCCTTATCAGAGTCAAGAAAATTTAGTTTTCAAATTTTGTTTTACGGCAACGTCACCTAAAGAAAGTAATTAACCAATCTGGCGTTCAGTTATGGCACAGAAAATGAAAGCAGGGAGATAGGCCAGGATAACTAATATGTTTTCTCTAATTATTTTGTTCTATTTCAATATTGTTTTTATTTCAGTAAGATTCTTTTTTCCCTTTATATCTAGAAATAAGGTTAGTTTATCTCTCTAAATGAATCTAGTAATAAGAGCATTCCACCAGCAGGATGCCTGAGTTAATAGTGTGTTGAGTAACCTGGCGTCAGTGACAGGTTGTTTCCAAAAAACTCATTGTCGTTTAACCCAGGAGCGTAAGGTCAAAGTAAACGACCTGGCAATCAAAAAGGAATATCACCATAACTGGCAGTTTTAATAAAAGCAATAAATTAATTGAGCCTTATCTCCAATCCTTTCTCTAAATTTCTAATAACATTGAGTATTCCAAGAGTAAGAATGGTGAAATATCCTCTATTCCACTCAGAGAGATAGAAACCAGTTTGCTTGAAGCAAGTGTTGTTTTTACTGTCCGAAGAGAATGATATTAAACACAATTGACTCTTGCACACCACAAGCTTTTAATTCTGTGATGGAAATGATCTTAACATAGTATAAATATAAAAGTCCAGGACATTGTTGATTATACATACTTTAAATTCATAAGCTGGAGAAGTACATTTGGTTTTCATCATGGTGGTTCTCTGTGGTGAAAATTTCTAGGCAATCAAGAAAGATGAGGTTGTAAAAAGTCTTTAGTGAATTTCCAACTTGGCAATAGCAGAACTGGAATAGTTCTACTTAAGTTGCAGGAAAGAAGACCTGATTGGGGTATATTAATCAATTAATTTTAGTTATTTCGGTCAATGTTTATTCAGGAACTCTTAGGCCCTAGGTCATCTTCTAGATTTTAGGGGTAAGCAGGAAAAGAGAAAGAGATAATAATCCCTGCCTTTATTAGTTTTTACTTAATTTATAATCTAGTGGTAAAAGGAAGTTGATAAGTATAAGGAGTAAGTAAAAATAGAATCAGAAAAATATTAAGTGCTGCAAAGAAAAGTAAGATGGAAGAAAAGGAGTGAAAGGGTTTATAAGGAAGTTGCCATTTTAGGTAGTGTGGTTTTACAGGGGTCTACTATTGTTATGACAAATTATTACGAATTCAGTGGCTTAAAATAACACGTTTATTATCTACAGTTCTTGACTTCAGAAGTCTGATACAGGCCTCGCTAAGCTAAAAGCAAGGTGCTTGCAGGGCTGGGTTCCTTGCTGAGGGCTTTAAAGGAGAATCCATTTCTTTTCCTTTCCATCTTCTGTAGGCCATTTGTATTCCCTGGCTCATGCCTCCTTCCTCCATATTCAAAATGACAAAAAGTAGGTGGAGACTTCTTCATGCTTCCATCTTTCTAATGTTTCTCTTATTGACTGTAGCCAGGAAAGCATCTCCTCTTTTAAGGACTCATGTGATTATAGTATGGCAAATAATCCAGGATAATCTCCCCACTTTAAAGTCCATAACATAAATCATATCTGTAAAGTCCCTTTTGTCCTGTAAAGCAACATATTCGCAGGCTATGGAGATCAGTGATTTAAAATTGGAGAACGTGTGTGGCAGGTTTGTATCCTTTCACATTACTTATTCAATCTGTATGCTGAAAAAATAATCTGAGAAGATGGACTATACAAAGAAGAATGTGGCATCACTACTGGCCAAAGATTCATTGATAACCTGTGCTATGCTGATGGCACACTCTTGCTTTCCAAAAACAAAGACAACTTGAAGCACTTACTGATGAAGATCACACACTACAGCCTCCAGTGTACATTACACATAAATATGCAGAAAATAAAATTTTCACACCTGTATCAATAAATAGCATCATGATAAATGAAGAAGAAAGTGAAGTCATCAATGACTTTATTATACTTAAATCAACAAACAACATGCATGAAAGCAGTCAAAGAATCAAATTTTGTATCATACTGGGCAAATCTACTGCAGAACCCCTCTTTAAAGTGTTAAAAAGCAAAGATGTCCCTTTAATGGCTAAGGTGTGTCTAACCCAAGCCACGGTCTTTTCAATCGCCTCATACAAATGGGAAAAGCTGACAATGAAAAAGGAAGGGAGAAGAAAAATTGAGAAATTTGAACTCTCTTGTTGGCAAGAATATTGACTATACTGTGGACCATCAGAAGAGTGAGCCAACCAATCTTAGAAGAAGTACAGTCAGAAAACTCCTTGGAAGCAAAGATGGTGAAACATCCTCAAATATATCAACAATAGTGAGGCTGTACAGGACTGGACAACATGTGGTTCTGTTATACATGATTCGGAGCTGATTCGAAGGCAAGTAACGACATAGAGATTAGGGCATGGATATTTTTTGTTGCTAATTGTTGTCAAATCGATTCCAAGTCTTGAAGACCCCATATGTTACAGAGTAGAACTTCTCCATAGTGTTTTCTTGGCTGTAATCATAACGGAAGCAGATTGCCAGGCCTATTTTCGGGGTGGGTTCAAACTGTCAAACTTTAGGGTAGTTGTTCAGTGCAAACCCTTTACGCAATCTAGGGACCTATGGACAGTTTGAAAGAAGATGGATATCTCTGAGGGACCTCTACTCTGCCTACCACTATGACCTAGGAAACTCCACTTAGAAAATGAATGTAATTTAAATGGAAACTTAAAGTTGTTGAGGAGAACGTCTTGAAGATTTTGGGCGGAAACACATTACAGGACAAGATAAAAGGCTCTCAAGCAGGAATACTTTTATATTTGAGGAACGGAGATGACAGAGCAATTGGAATACAGTAGGGGAAAGGTGACTATTGTAGGAGAGGTTAGAGAAATGATAGGGGATGGGAAATGAAGAACCTGGTTGAACACCTCAGGAACATTTCTTATACTCTGAATTGGGTGAAAAATCTTTGGAGAACTTTGAGCAAAGTATTGTCATAATGCAACTTAAAATTTAATAGGAACACATTGATTGTGGTGTTTAGATTAGAATGGAAGAGGACAATGGAAGAAGCCAGAGAGCACTCAAAAAAGTATTGTGGCATGGACCAGGGTAGTGTTGGTAGAGATAAATAGAGATGATTGGATTCTATATTTTAAAATAGGTGGCGTAAGCTGTACTGATGGGGGGGCAGGGGTGTGAGGTAAGAACAGTAGAGTCAGAGATGTCTCCAAGTTTTTGGTTTGAGATACTACAAGGCCATTTATGGAATGGTGAAACCGCCACCCAATATTCAATTCTTTGTCCTTACCTTAATGTCTCCATATTTTAAATGCAGTTTATCACTTCCTCATTCTTTAAATACAATTGTTCCTTATTATCTGGGGATTCCATATACACAAATTTGTCTACTCACTAGTATTTATTTGTAACCTCAAAACCAATATTTGTGGCACTTTCGGCGTTATTTGTGGACATGCCCAGAGCAGGGAAAATTTGAGTTGACACGCTCATGTTTCAAGCTGAAATCGAACAAGGTGATGCCATACCTCCTTGTTTCAGCTCTCATACTACCAAAAAGTGTCTCTTTTGCAGTCTATTTACTGCCACATTTTTTGCCTTTTTGTGCTTTTCTGTGTGATTTTTCTGTTAGGTCCCCAGTCATAAGACTGAAATGTTATCTGGTGCTCCTAACCACAAGAAAGTTGTAATGTACCTTGTGGAGAAAAAGTTGTGTTAGATAAGCTTTGTTCAGGCATGAGTTACAGCACTGTTGTCTGTGAGTTCAATGCTAACGAATCAACAATATATGTTAAATTTGGTGTTTGTAAACAGAAAAAAAAAATAAAACAAGGTTATATATTGATCATTTGATGAAAACGTTGTGATGAGAAGCTCACAGCAACTTAACCTTGCATTTCTCCTAGAAGCAGTGGTTCCAGATTCACTAATTCAGTGTCCATGGTGACTTTATGGAGCATAACTACCATGAGTAACGAGAACTCACTGCGTGTTTTCTAGGATTCCATGACACCGTTCTCTTTATTTTTCTTCCTAAATCACTACTGTCTTTTTGAAGTTTTGGCTTCTTTCTTTTGGTTAAATATTTGAGCATGCAAGCTCAGTCCTAAGAACACCAGTCTTCTTTATTGATACCCATACCCTAGGTAATTTTATCCAATCTTTATGGTCAAAATTCTAGAATTTACCATTCTGTCTCTGAATATTGACCTTAGAAACATGTGTCTATGCTCAACAGGTCACATACTATCTATATTTTCATGTATGAGAAACACCACAAATTTTATATGTCCAAAGGAAAATCTCCTGAACAGCAATACCTGCTAATCCAGCCATTCAGGGTTAAGACCTGTGAATCAGCCTTTCTAACGAGTTTTACTCGTTCTTTCCTTACTCCCCTACAGTTCCCTTGTTGTATGCAGAGGAATAATTTTAGAGTATATAAATCAGGTCTTGCCACTCCCATGCTTAAACTACACTCAATGAGTTTTCATTTCCATTGGAATAATATGAAAATCCCTTTCCATGACATACAAGACCCTGCATGACTTGACATCTTACTTCCTCCTCTATCTTCATATAGAAATACTCCTATCTTGCTCTCATTGTTTTTTCCCTGACCCTCATAAACTCCAAAATTATTCCTAACTTTACTGTGGATCTTTTTTTCTGCTCAGATCTTCTTTAGATCTTTGGGTTGCCGAGTCTTCTCAAATGAGCTGTAGTTGCTCTCAGCTGATCTTCCTAGACAAGGCATACCTCTTCCCATATATTCACTAGCTGGTCCCATTGAATTTTTAATTTTTCTTTATTCATACAGCTGATCATTATCTGTAGCTATCTTATTTATTTGTGCCTGCTTGGCACCCTACCAGATTTAATAGCCAAGATTCAGGGATTGTTGTGTAACTCTGGGAGAACCGTTTACATGTTATTTATATGTGAATCATGTATCTTGATGATGTGCAGTGTGCGTTACTTCCAAATGTAAGGAATAGTGTCTTGACTATACTCACTCAAACACTAAATCCTTAAACTGTGCTGACACACGGTGGGTCAGAAGTTCATTAATGTGAACGAATGAATGAGAGAATTTTAAAGAGCTATTGCTCTTTTCACATAATTACTGTATAACAGCAATAAATAGCACTAAATTCTCCAGGTTGAAAGCCAGCAAATAAAATTCTGATTTAACCTAAGGGTTCATTGATTTATCACATTCATCTAAACACTCAAATGATTTACTTGGTTCAGCCTTACATTTTGTCAGTAATACCTTTTTTGTAAAATAATTGCAGTTACAGTTATTTCCTAAAAGTGCTGAGGGAAAAAAGGATTGGCTGCAAAAGTCATAATAAGGTCAGTAGCTTTGAAAGACAATCCAAGAGTGATTAATTGAATCCACAGAAAACAAAAGGTCACATGTAGACTATGTCTTAATCTCTATTACCCAGAAAACAAACATCCTAGCACTTGGTTTTGTTTAAGAACACTGGGAGTCTGCAGCTTCTCCTGGAGCATTCCAAAAATAGTACACAGTATCTCTATTCTCCAGAACCATTGAATATTCGAGTTTATGTGACACAGACCGAAGGGCAACTTGCTGAACAGTCTGAACCTCTGCTCTTTAGTCTCTCATATATCATCCCATTCCTTTAAGCTAAACTCTGTAGGTCCTCTTTTGCCTGCCACTGTGTATTAGCTATTTCCTGAAGTTTCTTGGCTTGTACACTATTTTTTTACCTGACCAAGAAGTGTACTTCCCCACTTGGTCTTTGCTGAGTCCTGCCCCTTTAAAATCTGGAGGTTCAGGTACAGTGGCAACAGATATTGAGGTGAACAAGCATCATCTTGTGGGGTACAGGCTATAGACCAGGTCATTGCATGGTTTCCAAACAATGGGGGCCATTCTCAGGGAAGGAGGAAAGAGCTGCTTCTCCTGCACAGCAGGGTTAAAAGAAATTTGTGCATTCAATTTTCTCAAATCCATCCACCGAAATATCCCCTTTCAGGTCTCAAGGTCCCATTCTTTCCTTACAAGTTTCAAAACCTATAATGGCATCATATTTAATATTCTTTGCAGCTCTTCAGATCTTAATGTTGGGGACAATCTATCCTGAGCCTATTATTTTTATTTTGTGCAAGGTCTCTAAAACTGTCAAAAGCACTGTTATAGCCACCTACTGCCATGGATTTGATTCCAACTCATAAAGACCCCATAGGACAGAGTAGAACTGCCCCATGGGGTTTCCAAGACTATAAATCTTTAGGGAAGCAGACTGCCCCATCTTTCTCCCATGGTGTGGTTGGTGACTTCAAACCACTGACCATTCAGTTACCAGCTAAGGACTTTAACACTGCACCACTAGTGCCCCCTTCCCACATAATATTTCTTATAATTTTATCATTGCTTCTGTACTAACCAAGTGTGGTTGCCTTCCAATTTCTTGCCTTGTGCCTGAACGTCTTCCCAATTAAACACAGCTGAAGGTGGTAGTAAATATGATCCCAGGTACATGTTTCACAGTACCCTATTGCTGTCGAGTAGGTTCTGACTCACAGCGACACCACTATAAGACAGAGCATGACTGTCCCGTGGAGTTTCCAAGGAGCACAGTCCCGTAGAGTTTCCAAGGAGTGACTGGTGGATTCAAACTGCTGGCATTTTGGTTAGCGGCCGTAGCACTTAACTGCTGCCCCACCAGGGTTTCCTTACTCACCCTAATTACCCACAAACATGCATTTCTATTGCCTTTAGACCAGTGAGAAGTATAAGCCTGAAATCTCATTCTGAGGTGTTTTTTGGTAGGGCCACTGCCATAACCAATTGTCTTAGGCCAGATTCTCTAGAAAACCCAACCAGAGGTATATCTTATAAAGCAAAGCTTATTCTTTGGGGAAGGTAGCAAGTGGTGGTGAGTGGTTGTGCATTACCAGGGCAACAAGACCAAGGAAACAAAATATGAGGAATAAGATAGGGAAGGAGAGAAACAAATACAGGTTTGTGAATCATCATGCCGGTCACAAATTCTCAAGGAAACACAGGGGATTTCTCAGTCACACTGGACATTTCCAGAAAGGACATAGGAATTTTTGTGTCTGGATTTGCCTAGTGAGGTGTGAGAGAAGGAAGGACAAGCTATTTGTCTGGACCCTCCTTCATTTCACTCATCTTTCATTGTGTAAAGTTCACATCATGAGGTTTAACATCCCCACATTTCTGGACGGTGTTAACTGGCACTGCCTGGCAGCTTCTAGGGAAGCCAGAACCTCATGGTTCTGTTTGAGCTGGACCTGCCAGAACTGATGCAGCCATTGACTGATAGGTGCAATGGTAAGGATGACAAAGCTCTGCCCTTGCCCTTAGGAGATGCTGAAACAACCTAGGAGCCGGGAGGGGCCGAACAGATAAGGGACAGTATATAACCTGGATACTCAGTCTGTTCAAATTCCATAACAACTTTGTTTAAAATAATTTTACAAGGTTCTCTGTGCTAATTAGGACTATACCAATGAAATGTACAGTATTCAAAATACAAAATGTTCGTTTCTTTATATATTTTCCTCTTAACCAATGTCTTAGCTTGCGTTCTCTAGAGAAGCAAAACTAGTAAAGCATATAAATATCTATATAGAGAGATTTACATGAAGGAAATGGCCCATGTGGTTGTAGAGGCTGGAACATCTCAAATCAGTGGGTCAAGCTGGAGGCTTCTTCTGATTCAAGTAGCTACAGTACTGGCAAACCAAAGATCAGCTGGTCAGAGAGTAAGTAGGGCTCTTGCACACAGGCTGGGAAGAACGATGAACCCCAAGATCAGCAGGCAAGACTACAGGTAAGCTGCTAGCTCAAGTCCCAAAACTGGGGACCAGATGAACAGGAGCCAGCTGCAGGATCCAGAGTGAACAAAAGCCGGCAAGCCTTGCTGGAATGTCCACTTACATTTGATGCCGGCCACATGCCGAAGGAAACTCCCTGTCAGCTGATTGGCTACTCAGAGCAGATCCCGTCATGGAGGTGATCACATTATATCAAATCTCATCGTGGAAGTGATCACATCATCACATGACTGCCAAACTACATCGTAACTGCCAAATCACTGAGAATCATGGCCTAGCCAAGTTGACACACAACCCTAATGATTACAACTATTACAACTGTTAATAACTTCCCTGAACTTTTTGATCTGCATTATTGTCACAGACTTGAGGTGTTTTTGTCTTATTTTCTGTATGTAACATAAACCTTTTCTAGCTGATTGGTCAATTTCACTAATATGGTCATATTCACAAAGGTAATTGACATTTCTTAGACCATATTTCCCATTGCATAATTTAGGAACTGCAGCTCTGCCCAAAAGTCTCATTCGATTGTTGGGTATTTTCATCTCATATGACCTCACAAAAAGTCTTCCTTTTCCTGTCTATATCTCATGTACCCATTTCCAGTGCACAATTCCTGTTGTTGTGCACTGTCAAGTTGGTTCTGATGTATAACTACCCCATGGGACAGAGTAGAGCTGTCCGATAGGGTTTTCTTGGCTGTAATCTTTATAGAAGCACATCACTAGGTCTTTCTCCTGTGGAGCCACTAGTTGGATTCTGCCAAACTTTTGGTTAGCAGCCAAGTGCTTAACTGTTGTGTCACCAGGCCTTCTTGCGTAACTCCTAGTTCCCTTCAAGTTTTAAGCAAACCTTCCTCTGACTTATGAGCTGTCAGTAGGAATGACATGTCTATGACAAATGTATAATCTCTATATGCTCTCAGTGCTAAAGATTATCTAGTTGCCAAAATTGCAATAGAAACTTCCTTTTAGCCAAGCCTATTGAGTTTCAAGTAGAAGTCAAGAAAAGTTTTCAGCCTCTATCTTCACTATGCCATTGAAATTTTTTTTTTTTTTTTCTTCACCTCACAGATTCTTTTGTAAAAGGAATCCTTCAAGCTAGGTAAATGAAACTTTGACTCTGATCTCAGACAAGAAATTAAGTCCTGAAAACACTCCCACGATAGGAAAAATGTTCCCCCCAGAAGCCCCTTTCAAACCATTCCTCTTTCTTTAAATAAAAACATCATTGAAATTCACACTAGCAAATTTTCCACTGTGAGATGACCCAGTGTTCCACCACTTATGCCCAGAAATGCTTGATTCAAGTATAGACATGGGTTTGTAGTACTGTTTCCTATAGTTTATTAAATCTGTATTCTAATTTTTGCTTTTTCTTCTGTTGACAAACTTGTGTGGCCCAGGTACATCACAATAGATTGACAATAGCTTTGATGGGAGACCAATTCTGTTAGGCTGGTATAGATGCAGACCATTACTAACAAAAATTCTCAAAGTAAAGATGTCAGGATGAGATTGCTATCTACTTCTTAGAATATGCTTCAAAAGAGCATTTATTTTTTAATAGCTTACTTTAATATTTCTTAAACATTTTATTACGAAAAAATCCAAAAGCATATAACAGTAGTTAGAAGCGTGTAAGGAAACCTCATGTATGAATCACTGAGCTTCAGAAACTCTAAACTCATGGCCAATCTTGTTTTATTTTTACCCCCACCCACTTCCCCTCCAGCTCCATTGGAACTCCAAAAAGTTTAGTATGTGTCTCTAAAAGATAAAGATTTCTTTTTAAAAACACAAACGCAATATCATTAACAAACATTGAGATTATTTAAAAAGGCTTAATGTTATTAAATATCGAGTTAGTGTTGAAGTTTTTAAGTGTTAAATATTGATCAGGTAAATATACCATGTTTGTAATTCATAAAAAAAAGAAAGAAAGAATTTTCTTTGCTTTACTTTTCTTTAGTAGTCACTGTTTTTAACTTACATCCAAATGGCATAAATTCACTGAACATTAAAGTGCTCCATAATATATACATTTATCCCAAGCGTATTTGAATATTTGAAATTTATGTTATTCCATCTTTCTTTTACATGTCACTGAGGAACATATTATTAAATTATGAACTTTCTTCATATGAAAATGTCAAGAATATGGGATCTTGGTCTTTTGTATACCTTTATTTGCATGAAATAGTATGCAAATTCTAATTTTGCATGTTGGAAATTGGACTTCATGTAGTCAACAGTACATTTTAGAAAGAAAAATATGTACTGTGTGATCATACTAGATTGATTGATTTTTAAAAATTTTTATTTTAGATCCCTAGTAGATAACACATAACTAATAGTCAGGTGGCAAATAATCACCCATTCTTCGGGGGGAAGCAATAGTATCAAGATAGCATAATAGTCAACTACATCACTTATTTAAATTGTGCTTTAGATGAAGGTTTACAGAGCAAATTAGTTTCCCATTAAACAGTTAATACTAATATAAAAATGTTAAGTTTGTTTTTGTTTGTTTTAATGCACATATTGTTTTTTCACACTGTTTGCCAACCCCACGACATGTCAACACTCTCCTCTTCTTAAACTTGGGTTCCCCATTACCAGCTTTCCTGTCCCCTCCTGCCTTCTCATCCTTGCCCCTGGGCTGGTGTGCCTATTTAGGCTAGTTTTATTTTATGAGCCTGTCTAAACTTTGCCTGAAGGGTGGACCTAGGGAGTGGCTTCAGTGCTGAGTTAAAAGCGTGCCTAGGGGCCATATTCTCAGGGTTTCTCCAGTTTGTTAGACCAGTAAATCTGTTTTTTTTTTTTTTTTGAGTTAGAATTTTGTCCTACTTTTTTTTTTTTTTTCAGCTTTTCTGGGACCCTGTATTGCAATCCCTGTCAGAGCAGTCTGTGGTGGTAGCCAGGCACCATGTAGTTCCGTGGCACTCAGTCTGGTGGAGGCTGCGGTAGTTGTGGTCTATTAGTCCTTTGGACTAATATTTCCCTTGTGCCTTTGCATTTCTTCATTCTCCCTTTCTCCAGATGGGGTGGGATCAGTGGAGTATCTTAGATGGCCACTCACAAGCTTGTAAGCCCTCACATGCTACTCACCAAGGTGGGATGTAGAATATTTTCTTTACATACTATGTTATGGCAATTGAGCCAGACCATGGTCTCCAGCCCTCAGCCCAGCAATTCAGTCCTTGGTAGTCTGGATTTGTCTATAAAGCTTCCATGACCTTGCCTTGGTCAAGTGGTGTTGACTTCCCCAGTATTGTAAACTATGCTTTTTTTTTTTTTTTTTAATTGTGCTTTAGGTAAAAGTTTACAGCTTAAGGTAATTTCTCATACAAAAATTTATACACATTCTGTTTTGTGACATTAGTTGCAATCCTTACAATGTGATAACACACTCCGCCTTTCTACCCTGGGTTCCCTGTGTCCATTAAACCAGTTCCTGTTCCTTCCTGCCTTCTCAACCTATCTCCAGGCAGGACCTGCACATTTGGTCTCATGTATCTGACTGAACTAAGAAGCATACTCTTCACATTTATTATTATTTTTCTATAGTCCTATCTAATCTTTGTCTGAAGAGTGAGCTTTGGGAATGGTTTTAGTTCTGTGTTAACAGAGTATTCAGGGGCCATAGTTTTGGGGAACTACAGCATTTTTTAAGACATTTTATTCATCATAAAAATGGATAAAATTTGGAGTTCTCATGTACTTTCCCTGAGCACTGTTAAAAGCAAACTTAATATGTGTTTAAACATGTTTGCTAGAGTATATTATAGTTTATTTCTAGGTGCAATAGATGAATAGATTTTATCTTATTAATTTTATTAAAAAATAAAATATCCAATCAGTACTATTCATTAACGTTAGTTAGATATTTGTTGTGGCTTACCATAACACAGCTTACTTATTTAGTCTCTTTTAATACCTGTTCTTCCCTCTTTTTTTTTTTTCCTTCTACCTTCTTTATTTTATTAATTAAACGCATGCTAGGTGTGCTTTTAAAAAAGAACATGCTACAATATACAACTCAGCCCAGGAAATTTCTCATCTCAAGTATACACCTGGTTACTAGGAGGTACAGGCAAAGGGCATCCTGTTACAACAAGCAGCCAAGCCCAGAAGAGTTCTGGGTTCCATCATGCTGAGATTTCCCACTCCCAAATGGAGACACTTGGCTGCATATAGTGAGGGGGGTCCACCCCAACAAGCATCTGACCCAGGAAGTAGCCTTGTCCCTGAGAGCCCAGAAACCCTTCCCCCAACTCAGCTAGAAGTGCCAGGAGACTAGGTTGGAGAAACTTATTGCACTCCCTTAGGTGGTACCAGCAAGGATCAGTGGGTGCCCTAGACATACTAGATAAACTAGGCAGAAGAAAATAGCACTGTAAAAACTCTGAAAATTACATTGTTATTGAAACCACAGCCCAGAAAACAGACCAGGACCTGCATGCTAAACCTCAATCATGTGACTGCTTGCTAAAATAAAAAATCTAAATAGAACCCGGAGCCTCCTAACATAATAGCCAATGTACACAGAATACGATTGAAAATCACCCACTATGCTAAGAACCAGGAAAGCCACAACTTGAATTAGAAAAGACAATCAAGTGGTATCAACACTGAGATAAATCAGATGTTAAATTATCTGACAAGGATTTTAAAGCAGCCATGACAAAAATGCTTCAACAGGCAATTACAAACTCTCTTAAAACAAATGAAAAGATGGAAAATTACAGTATAAACTGATCTTATTTAAAAAAAAAGAAACTATAGAGCTGAAAAACAAGAAGGACGGAAAATAAGCAAACAAAAAAACTCATATAATGGGCTCAGTGGAATACAAATGATGGAGGATAAAATCAATGAACTTGAGGAGAGACCAATAGAATTTACGCAGTCTTAACAACTGTGAAAAAATAGACTGAAGAAAATAGTGACTAGGGAATCAGGACTTAGGAGTCAAAAGCAAAAGATCCAGAGTTTGTATAATCAGGGGCTCAGAAAGAGATGGGAAAGAAAGTGGGGCTTTAAAAAGTATTAGAAGAAATAATGGCTGGAAACTTCTCAAATTGGGTGAAAGACACTAACCTATGGTTTTAAGAAGCTGAGTGTACCATAAATAGGAAAAACCCAAAGTACCCACACCAAGAATCGTCACAATAAAACATCTGAAAACTAAAAATAAAGAAAAGATCTTGAAAGCAGTCAGACAGAAATAAGATATTGCCTACAGGGTAATGCCAGTTCAAATGACAGTAGATTTCTCATCAGAAATCAGAATGAAGTGGCAGAGCATTTTTCAATCGCTGAAAGAAAAGAAATGTCAATCATAATTTCTATATCTGGCAAAAATATTATTCAGAAATGAAGAGAAAATAAAGACATTCTCAGACAACGGAAAACTAGAAGAATCTGTCACTAGCAGACACACTCTTGAAGAATGGCTTCAGTAGAAAGAAATTGATAAAAGAAGGAATGCTGGATCATCAGGACAGAAGATGGAATAAAGGAAAGAGAAGATGTGTGGGTAAATACAATAAAACTCCTTCTACTTAGTGAAATATTTCACTTAGTGGCATAAAAAGCACTAAAAAAACATGTTTTCTTAGTCATATTTGATGACCAAATTAAAAATTTTAATACCATCTAATTCAGGATTAAAAGTGGGGTTGGTTAAGGGACCAAATGGAGGTGATATTTCCATATTTCACTTGAAGTAGTAAAACACTGATATCAATAAAAAAAAAAAAAATAGACTACTACAATTCACATACATATACGGTAACAACCAGAGCAACCACTAAGAAAACCATACTAAGAGATACGCATGAAAGCACTATAAATAAGTCAAGAAGGAATATGAAAATTATTTAAGTAACCTGCAAGATGGCAAGTCTTTACCTCATGTACTTTGGACATGTTGTCAGGCCAGAAACAGTCTCTGGAGAAGGATATCATGCTTGGTAAAGTAGAGGGTCAGTGAAAAAGAGGATGATCCTCAATAAGATGCATTGACACAGTGGATGCAACAATGGGCTCAAGCAAAACAAGAACTTTGAGGATGGTACAGGACCCGGCAGTGTTTCATTCTGTTGTACATGTGGTCGCTATGGGCCAGAGCCACCTCGACGACACCTAACCACAACAGGGCAAAAAAAAAAAAAGAGAGAAAACAAAAACAGAAAACAAAGAGTAAAGCGGCTGACTTGAGCTCTAACATATTAATCATTACCTATAACGAAATGGTTGAAATACACCATTAAAAGGCAGAGGTCGTGAAAGTTGGTAAAATAAACAAACAGAATAAATAAAACAAAAACAACACTATTTGCTGTTTAGAGGAAAATCACTACAAATCATGGTGTTTATAATATATCACTCTAATATTTTATTGGAAACTCTGGTAGTGTAGTAGTTAAGAGCCATGGATGCTAACCAAAAGGTCGGCAGTTCAAATCTACCAGGCGCTCTTTGGAAACTCTATGAGGGTCGTTATGAGTTGGGATTGACTCGACCACAACGGGTTTGGTTTGGTTTATGGTTTATTTTAATATCCGATAATAAGTAAATTTGCATTTTTGAGAAATACATTCAGCTTCATTCAACAAAACTTTTCACCTGCTTACTCTAAGGCAGGAATTAAGTTAGATGCATTGAATTCAGTTGTGAAGTGAGAAAGTTGCTACCTTAGGCTGCGCTCTCCAAAGGAGCAACACCAGTGAAGCATAACCCAACAAAAAAAGCATATACATATAAATACATGTAGAAAGAAATTTATTTCAAGGAAATGGCTCATGCAGTTGTGGAGGCTGGCAAGTCCCAAATCCATGAGTCAGGTGTCAGGTTGGAGGCTTCTCCTGACTCACTTGGTTGCGGGGGCTGACAAACCCAAAATTGGCAGGTCAGACGCAGGCTGCTGACTCATGGTGTTGTATGAGCTCGCAGAGCCGCAAATCTGCAGGTCAGATGGTAGGCTGCTGGCTCACATTCCAAGGACTGAAGGTCAGAGGATGACTAATTCAATGAAGGATTGAGAAAAGGTGAGCTTTACCAGAATATCCATATATATTGGATACAGGCCATACTCCCAAGGAAACTCCTTTTTCCACTGATTGGCTGCTCACATCAGGTCACAAAATGGAGGATGATTACATAATACCTGCCAAACCACTGAGAATCATGGCTTAGTCAAGTTGAAACATAACCTTAACCATCAGAGTTGTATTAGATAAAATCTAAGGGTTTAGCCAACTCTAACCTTTTATTATTCTATTCTTTGATGAAGAAGAAAAAAAAAGCTAGTCTCACTCTTAATAATTGAGTCGGAATCAACTCGATGGCACTGGGATCCGTATACCATATTTTATGCAAATAACACGCACCTTCTACATTTCTTTGCCAACCACTCCTTCCTCCTGCAAGGTTTTTTGTAAGCATGCTTTGATATTTTTTTTTTATAGCAACATGTAAAAAAAATGGTGTAATGGCGTTTATGATAATACCTCATGGGGGAAGGGAGCATTTGGCAAAGGTAAAAAGTGTGTGTTATCTGCATAAAAATATGGTATTCTTGCTCTCTTTTTGTTGAATAAGTAGTTTATATGCATAGACACATAGAACATAAAAATAATTTAGTTACGAATCAGTATTTTGTCCATTTCTCATAGTAAATATTTGTGTGTTTGTGGTAACTTATAACAAATGCATTAGTGGTGTATTATGGACAGTTTTAAGTACACCATAGTTAAATATTTATACCACACATTTTTATAAGGTGAATCAGTACTTAGAATCCAGGAATTGCCGGTCTTTTGAAAGAAATTTGGAATCATACTTTTTTTTTTTTGAGAAAATTAAAAAAAAGTCTGTGTGTCAAATTTAAATTTCTATTATTCATTTTTTATAGACCATGCCCTTAAACCAGTATTAGTTTATTTATTTGTTTATTGACATCCAGAACTTCACAGTATACATAACTTTAAAGATTAAAACATACACAGCACAATTGACAGATATTTGATTTACTTAAAAATCCCATATTGGGCAGCCCACATGGTGAAGATGTGGTACATTCCACCAATCCATGTACAAAAGATGAAGGAACAGGCAACTGTATTAAAAAGACCACTTTGTGTGGACATTGAGGAAAGGGAAAAGGAAATTTGATATGTTGATTTTAATTCAAAATATTAATTATGGATGTGAAAACAACAATCCAAAGACTATTCTTTCTCTGTAAAATTAAAGAATGTGATATAAAGTAACTTAAACCAATTGAAGTGTTTTAAAAGCTGTCAATATACTAATATTGACTTGGAAAAATGCAAAGAGGTTTTAGCATCTAATGCGCTTTTATGAAAAGACACATTCGACAAATAAACTTCCTTTCATACACAACAACTACGGAGTTTACTTAATAAAATTTTTATGTACCAGAATGTTTAATTATATCACAAACATGACTAATTTACACCCTGAGAGTACAACTTAAATTCTGAAATTCAGGCACAACATATATATAAAGAGACATCACACTGGGCTAATTGGAAGATGTATTTTATTTTATTTTCCAAATATACAGATGACTACAAAGAGGTCATATTTACCCAATGTGAATAGATTTCGGATATATTTCAAAATGGAGACACATTTATAAAAGCAGAGCCTGTATTTGCTAGCTGCATTTGGCAGCTACTTTAATAGCATTAACACAACAAAAGCAGTAATACATGACTTCTATTTTTATTTCTTATTACGTTTCAAAAAGTATTCTAGGATATATCACTCATTTAATCCTTATAACAATGTTATGAGGTAGGTACTATTGTGTTCCCAGTTTAGAGTGGAGGCAACCGAGGTAAAGAAAATTTACATAATTTTCCTGAGGTTGAGGATTTGGACCTTGGTAGCCTGAGGGCAGAGAGGATGCTACTAACACCAATGCTTAACTTTCTTCCCAAAATGACATCAGGCCACTTTCACTGAAAGGGAGCCTGATGCTTAAAAACTAGAGTCATTTTAACTACTCAGAAAAAGAAATATTTCTCTCTAACAATTTAAGGCTACTAAATTTTGGAGACAAGGCAAAATGATGTGCAAATTTTAAAAGCAAACAAGAAACAACTACAAATATGATTTTGGGGACAAAATGCAATGTCAAAGTATGGCAGTTACCAGAAAATAATAACAAATAATTCAATGAAGGTAGGCTAAGATTAGCCATGGTTGCAAATTATCTGTGAGTCTATAAATCTATATTTAGCTCAAGGGTTTAAGTTCGGTGATAGCAATTGAAAAGTCACCAGTGATAATATTCCATTCAATAAAGAAATGGAAATAAACACATCAATTTTTTTTTTAGTTTTAGTTAATACAGTGTGCTTTTGTCCTAATCATAGAAGATAGACATATTAAGTCTTAACACCAAAGTGTCTGTGCTTTCATAGTACCTATATGTTATATTGCGTAGATGTTTGTTGACTACAGCTATCAAAATTTTTCTCTACTGAAATCTTTTGGGAAATCAGCTCTGCTGCTAAGCTCCCATGTCACAAATCTGAGGTTAAACCAAACAACTAACAAACTAGATAATTAGTTCAGTGTTTAAAAACCTCTAAAGAAAAATTTGGTAAAAATAAATTGCAATATGATAGTTTACTAAGTAAAATAAATTATACTAAGAAGGGCTAGAAGATATATAATGTGTAACTGAAGCCAATGTATCTGTTTATGAGTGTCTGTGTGTGTATGAGAGAATTATACACACAGAGTATAATACACAATATATCATTTTAAATTATTTTTATGCTTATTAAAACAGCCAAAATAATCATATTTATATTTTTGGTGAATTCAGTGAAATTTAGTTATTTTTAAGATATCCCTATTATATATAGTCATGGTTACTTGGATCTGTTTCCTCAAAAATAGCAATACAATTAATTTTGCTCATGTGGAAACTGTATAGATCAAGAGGCAGTTTTTCAAACAGAACAAAGGGATACTGTGTGGTTTAAAGTTAAGAAAGGTGTGTGTCAGTGTTGTGTTGTCTTACTATACTTATGCAATCTGTATGCTGAGCAAAGAATCCAAGAGGTTGGACTATATGAAGAAGAGCGGGACATCAGGACTGGAAGAAGGCTCATTAACAACCTGCAATATGCAGATGACAGACACAGCATTGCTTGCTGAAAGTGAAGAGAACTTGAAGCATTTACTGATGAAGATCAAAGACCACAGCGTTCAGTATGGATTATACCTTAACATAAAGAAAAAAAAAATCTTCACAACTGGGTGGAGAGGGTTAGAAGCTGGTGAAACGGACACGAAAAGAGAGAGTGGAGAGAGAGTGCGGGCTGTCTAATTAGGGGGAGAGTAATTGGGAGTGTGTAGCAAGGTGTATATGGGTTTTTGTGATTTGTAAACTTTCACTTAAAGCACAATAAAAATTATTAAAAAAAAATCCTCACAACTGAACGAATAAGCACAATCTCGGTAAAAGGAGAAAAGATTGAAGTTGTCAAGGATTTCATTCTGCTTGGATCCATAATCAACACCCATGGAAGCAGCAGTCAAGAAATCAAACAACATATTGCATTGGGCAAATCTGCTGCAAAAAAACTATTCACATGTTAAGAACCAAAGATGTCACTTTAAGGACTAAGGTATGCCTTACTCAAGCCAGGTATTTTCAATTGCCTCATGCGCATGTGAAAGCTGGACAGTGAATAAGGAAGACCAAAGAAGAATTGCTGTCTTTGGATCATGGTGAAGGCAAAGAATATTGAATACACTGTGGACCGCCAGAAGAATGAACAATTCTGTCTTGTAAGGAGTACAGCCAGATGCTTCTTAGAAGCAAAGACTACTCATGGGGTCGTCATGAGCTGGAATTGACTGGACAGAAACTGGTTTTCACCTGGAGTTAGTTGAACCAAAGTTTAGGGTCATAGTTCTGTAGCCTGCCTGGTGATACCAATAATTCTGACACAAACTTCAAGTGTGGGGGGTTTCTAAACCTTCAGGCTTGACGATACACTAGAGCAAAAGCAGAATTCTAGAAAATTAATTCCAAGTCCATGGTGAATCAAACACCCTTGGTAGAAAGTGTGGTTTCAAATTAAGAGAAACAGTAGGTACACTAAATTAGCTTGCTGTTTAAGTTGGAGATGTGGTTTAATTGTAAATTTATCCCTAAAGATCTTGCTCTGGAAACAAACAAATATCCCTGGAGTAAATAAAGAAACTTCTCTGGGGCTGGGTGTGTAGGGAGATACAAAGCTAGAATAAAGATAAAATTTTTAATGGGACTGAAAAAAAAAATTGAGATTTGTGGCATTGCGCGAAATTGTAGGAAAGAAGGAATATAGTTCTTTTGTCATTTCAAATATTATCTCCACATCATCTCAGTTGTGAGAATAGTGTTGATTTCATGGCTTTCAAGGTGAAGGCAATTTTATATGTTAGTATTTAAAAACCATAGTACGTGCCTTTTATATTCATTTTTCATGTTTTCAGCTAAATTTAAATTTGTGGCTATTATAGTGATATATATCCAATCAAAATATTAGAGTAATATGTAAAAATCTGACATAAAGTGTGGATATGCGCCTACCACATTAGCGATGCTTTCTACTGAATGTGCACAGTTTTTTTATATATTAATTTGTGCCTATTAATTCTAATTCCACTCACCATTTTAGTTGCTGAAAACACGGCAGTTTCCATCAAGTAGTTTAATTTGACTAGATATTTAAAGCTTTTATGGCTGCTGCTTATAATTGAATGCATATAAATGATATTAAATATAACATTTTTTACTTATGACAATATTTTTCCCAAATTATGTAAATGAAAAAGGATGGAAAAATTTTCATGCTAAAGCAAAAATATAAAATTAGGTGAGAAAAATTTCAAAAGTGTAAGAAAAATATTTTTTGTGCTTTTCTTTTTCTATGTTTGTATATAACTCCCCTAAATTATGTTTTTTAATACAGATGTTTAAGTCATTTATCTCTATAAAAATATATCATACCCTAGAAAGAACTTAAAAGAAGATGTCTTAAACATTCCTTCTGAATAAGACATTTATCTGCTTAAGAATAGACCTTCATCATGGATCCCCTCTGTGTAGCCTGGTTTAGAGCTTTTCTTTCTGCCCATGTTATTCTTTCTAGGAAAAAATAGATATAGGATTTAGAATAAAGTTAATTATAGTATTTGGAAAACTATTGATCATACTCATCATTTCACAAGCTATAGAATTTCTGCTTACAACATCCATCTTTCTACCTAAGTATATTTTAGTATTTTATAACTCAAAGGAATAAAATGTTTAATTGGTGTTTTAATCAGAGCCCTGGAAGTGCAGTGGTTAAGAGTTAGGCTGCTAACCAAAAGATCAGCAGTTTGAATCCACCAGAGGCTCCTTGGAAACCCTATGCGGCAGTTGTACTCTGTCCTATAGGGTCACTATGAATCACTACTGACTCGACAGCAATGCGTTTTGTTTTGGTTTGGGGTTTTAATCACCTCCTATTTACCCAATTGGTGAAGGAGGTATTCTTTCCCTAGGATTATAGAGATGGCTGAACACATGATACCTATTACTGGACAGATGAGATCGACCGCAGTGTATTAGTCATATACTCACAGCCTGGGGGAGGAGGGTACCATACATGATGCTGGGCTACAGGGTTGCTCTAACGGACAGTGTGAATAACCAGGGGCTATTTTTTTATGGGAGCCAGGCTTTGTAGTATTAAGAGGGTGAAGTGTTCCTGGTTCTTGTGGGAGAATGTTACTAGCTTGTTTGAATAATTCCCTATGCATGTTTTAAGAGATTGCTTCCTCTCTCTAATTTTGTGACCATTAAATCAGTATGCCATAATAAATTTATTCTCTTATTTACTATTACATAAGTAATTTTTATTGTTATAAAAACATATCTTTGAATAGGCTAGTTTTCTAGTAGAGTGGCCCTAATTATTTTTAAAAATAAATTTCTGCCATTGTTATTTGATACATCTACATTTATTTTTAAACCAGAATTTGAACTACCAATTAAACATTTTTCCTTGAAAACATGGCCTCAACTGCCGTACCCATGTAATATCAATAATTTGATACCTTAAAGTAATTTATCTTGCATAATTGCTTTGATATATTGTTATAAATATAGATAATGATCTCAATATTGACCAGTCAGTGACCTTATTGTGAAGTTCATTTTTTTAACCACAGAAAAGTAACATAAGGTCTGCTTTGTTTGTGTAAATAATTTTATTTTTTTTTATCCTTCTCATAAGGTATGGCTCTAATTTTTTTTTTTTAAGAAGTCAATTTCAGTGTTGAGTATAATCACAACTCCAAAAATAATCTTGAGGTTATATTTCCAAACAGTGGCTCTCCAATTGTTAACTGTTGTCAAATAGTAAGTTCCTTCACTGGTTGTGTAGGTGTGTGTGCATGTGGTGGTTGGGGGATGAGGGTTAGCAGTAGAGAGTACCAGGGCACAGGAGATGGAGAATGGAAAGGACGGATACAAACATTATTTTCTGTTCCTGCCTTTATTTCTTTCTGTTCACTCTAGGCAATTTATTGCACAGCTTTATTCAATATAGGGTTGGTATGAGTGGGAATGGACTCAATGGAAACAGGTATATTCAATATGAAAGAAAAAAAAAAATGATACTCCAGGGAAATGGGTTGATAATATTGTTGTTGTTGCTATGTGCCATTGAGTCCGCTCTGACTCTTAAAAACTGACTCTTAGCGACCCTATATTGAGCTGCCCCATACGGTTTCTTATACTATAATTTTTATGGGAGCAGATCATCAGGTCTTTTCTTCAGAGGAGCAGCTGGTGGGTTCAAACCTCTAATCTTTAGGTTAGCAGCCGAACACTTAACCATTACGCTATCAGGTCTCCACGGGTTGATAATAGAATAATTAATAGCCATGTTGGGTAAATTCAAGTTCATTGCTCCCAAATCTAAAGGGGAGTGTGTAACAGCCACTTCACTTAGGCTAACTACCTCTATAGATTTTGAATTCTCAACCCTATTCTACCCTATGGGCTGGTTGATTGCAAAAGAGGAAGAAGACTCTAGCCAAGGAGTTTTGTTCAGTGTGGAGAAATTGAGAGGTACCCGAGCAATATAGCTTCTGGGGAAAAAAAAAAAAAAAACAAAGTTTACAGTGAGCATTCAAATGCACATTACAGAACCCAGATTAACTGTCTGAAATCATATGTATTAGTTTTGTGTGGCAGCGATAACAAATGTCCACAAATTGTGTGGCTGTAAAAACAGAAATTTATTCTTTCATAGTTCTGGAGGCCAGAAGTCTAAAATCAAGATGTTGGCAAAGTTTCATTCACTCCTGGGCTCTAGGGAATAATCTATTCTTTTGTTCGTCCAACTTCTGGTGGTTGCCAGCTTCCTTGGCTTGTGGTCACATTTCTCCATCTTTACATGGCCTTCTCCTCTATGTGTCTGTGTTTTCTCCTGTTCTGTATGTTTCAAACCTCATTTTGCCTTTCTCTTATCATTTCACTTGTCATTGAATGTAGGACTCACATTTGTAATCTTGAATGATCTTCTTATCTCAAGATCTTTAGCAAAGACCCTTTTTCCAAATAAGGTAACATTCACAGGTTTTGAGACTTAGGATGTTGGCATGCATTTTGGGGGATGACCTGTCAACACATTGTACTGTATTACAAACCAAACTTCTTAATCCTCCCAGGAAGTGCGGAAAACAAAATCTAAACTTCGGTCCTATCCTTAGGTATATACTATCATCCCAAGGCATCTTATCTTCTAGTGGAATACAATGTTATATGGAAAAATCAAAGATGCATACAAAAAGGAAAATGGCCCTTAAGTAAGATAAAAAGTTGAGAGAACAGGATTAACGAACCTGAAAGAAAGACTATGAAATATGCCTCTTAAATATCTTCAGAGTTAAGAGAGGATATTGGAAATATTAGATACGAAGTGGTCATAAATTATATTGTATAAAGAGTAAAAGCACAGTTTTGAAATAAATAACCCAGGGAATAAGTTGAATAGGAAAATGTAGTAGTAAATCAGAAATTCAGGTCTTGGAAAACTCATAAAGCATCAAGAAAGAATAAAGGGAAAGGCAAGACAGACAAGATAAGAATTAAGAAGATAAAAACACCAAAAATACCAATATTCAAATAATAGAGATTTCATCAGAGAAGTAATAGGTGAACAGAACACATATTTGAGAAAAATATGACCAAGAATTTTCAGAAAAGAAGATATGTCAGTTAGAGCTGAATAAATTTTAAAATGTGATATATAAGAAAGATCATACAACTTGAAATCACACATACACATTTGGCAGTAAATACAAGAACATCAACTTAAAAGTGAAAATTCTAAAAAAATCTAGAAAGAAAGACTTAGGAAGGAAAAATAATCAATTGACATCTGACTTCTCCATAATAAAGCTAATTGCAAAATCTTAATGAATAGTGTGCAGAAGGGAAATTATCTCAATGTGCTGAACTTTGAGAAGAGCATCTGGCTGTTTACAAGGACCTGAAAGAAAATGGCCAGACGCATAGATTGACTTTAATACAGTAATAGTTCACATGGATGACTGGGGACTTGGAATGAACAAGATTGAAGGATTGATGCAAAGGGCTTGTTTAGTTATCTAGTGTTACTAAAGCAGAAATAATGTGAATGCGTGGTTTTAACTAATGGGAATTTATTTTCTCACAGTTAGGAGGCTAGAAGTCTAAATTCAGGGCACTGGCTGTATGGAAAGCTTTCTCTCTTTGTCAGCTATGGGGGAAGGTCCTTGTCTCTTTTTAGCTTCTGATCCTTCGTACCTTATACCTTAGTCATATCTAGGTGACATCTATCTTTCCCTATTTGTATTTACTTCAGTGCCTAAACTGCTCCGTTTATATCTCAAAATTGATTACATTAAGACAATCCTACATTGATAGCCTCATTAACATAACAAAGAAAACTGTATTTACAGATGGAATTATATCTGTGTGTATAAGGGCTAGGATGTTCCACACGCCTTTGGGAGACTCAATTCAATCCATAACAGGGCTTCTGGAAAAGAATGTCTCAGAAAGGATATAGTACATAAGGATATCTGTTCCCATCACTCCTGAAGCTCACCCTTCAGTGAAAGATTGAACAGGCCTACGGAACAAAACAAGACTAAAGGGCGCACCAGCCATAGGGCAGGGACTGGGAGGCAGGAGGGGACAGGAAAGCTGATAATAGGGAACCCAGGGTTGAGGAGGGAGAGTGTTGACGTGTCGCGGGGTTGTTAACCAATGTCGTAGAACAATGTGAGTACTGTTTGATGAGAAACTAGTTTGTTCTGTAAACCTTCATCTAAAAGAATAACTATTTCCATTCGAGGAAACCCTGGTGGCCTAATGGTTAAGTGCTACAGCTGCTAACCAAGAGGTGGGCAGTTCAAATCCACTAGGCGCTCCTTGGAATCTCTATGGGGTAGTTCTACTCTGTCCTATAGGGTCGCTATGAGTCGGAATTGACTTGATGGCAGTGGGTTTAGGTTTTTTTGGTTCCCATTCAAATGCTCAATAAAGGATGTACATCATACAGGGAGATTTTAATAATCATGGGATGACAATAAATATAAAATTATGCAAAATGATGATAATAAAAAAGATTAAAAAAGAATTACCTTTTTGTCATGGTGATGGAAATGAGTTGAAAGCGCTAATGTCAATTTCTCTCTACATGATTACAACCCAAGAGTAGAATAGGAAAGCACATCAGTATTTGGTTTGAATATAACTACTCTTACAAAATCCAGAATAAGTTTCTATAGGTGGTAGTCAAAGTCACAAACAGAATTTTGAACAAGGTATTTCACAGAAAAATGATGTGAAAGTAATGAAAAGGAAGCAATATCAAATCTTAAGGGACATTGCAAAATGGCACTTGCGTGAATTCTATATGAATCACATATTTTAACTTATAGGTATTCAAAAGTTAGCAAAATAGGTATCATTTACTCTTGTAGTTTTAAGAAGTGTGTTTTCATTTTATTTTTAAACACATTTAAATTCAATATACTTTGGATATATTTAATTTTGTTTTTAGTGTATCCCACTTGAACATACTCTTCAATAAAGCCCTGATATTTTGGGTTTTCAAATCTAACTATTTTTTCTGTCTCGAGGTTTTTTTTTTCCCCCCCTAAAGGGGAAATATATCAACGGTTATACATTTTTTTACATGTCTCTTCAAACTAAGTAGAAAATGGAGAAATACACTGCCTACTACAATGGGCACATTGGTAGCATGACTGGAATGAGTAAGTGATTTCACATTTTCCATGTATTAATATAACATATAGAGCCCTAGTGGAGCAGTGGTGGAGAGTTTGGCTGCTAATCAAAAGGCTGACAGTTTGAATCCACCAGCTGCTCCTTCAAAACCTTACAGGACAATTCCATTCTGTCCTGTCCATAGCACCTTGGTCCTTTTTAATACGAGAAGAGAACGAAGTATGCTAAAAGTAAAAACTGAAGAATATTTTGCCAGAATTTGTTATTGGTGTTAACAACTTCTCTGTATTATTCTCATAGTAATTGGAATATATGTATTTTTTAGAAGATTTCAATTAACCAAAAAGCATAAATAGAATGAGCAAAGCTTGAGCTATCAAAATACCTGATGGGAGAGGAAATGGTGGAACATTTCTAAGATATTTATATTTTAAATATGCACATATTTCCTTTCTTCCTTCTTTCCTTTTCCCTTCCTTCCTTTCTTTCCTTCCTCCCTTGCTTTCTTCTTGACTTCCTGCTTTCCTTTATTTCTTCTTTCCTTCTTTTGTCCTATCGATGATTATCAAATACTACCAATAGGTTTTTTTTTTTATTTTGTTTGTTTTACTTAATATTTTACTATCCGTGTGTACATTTCTAAAAGATGAATATAGGATTAAGAAACTTAGAATTATGTCAGGGAAAAATTTCTACATAAGAGTGATGAAATGACAATTCAATTGTGTCATAAAACAAGATCCAGCTCATTTTTCAATAAAACCTATTTCATATAGTTGGAAAATGGAGGTGTGGATGTGTGCAGAGATTTCAAAGCACATAAAATGTTCAGTAAACTACTGGTATTATCTTGCTTCTTCATTTTGTTTAGAGATCAAGTGATAAGCACATATAGAAACTTTCAAATTCACCAGTTTCTGCACAGTTTAATTAATTGAAATGAATCAAAACCTGTCATAGAAATAGCTGAGTGAGGTTGCCTGTTAATTTATCAAAAAGAAAAAAAAAAAATCATTAGGTGAAATAGTAGTCTTCTTTTTAAATACAGTAAAACTTGTGAAAGCCAGAAACCTACCAGAGAAGGAAAACTCAAATATTTTCCACTAACAGAGAGAGACAGAAAAGTACTAAGACTGCACCCTGTTAAAGGCTGAAAATTTTGAGACCCGGAAAAACAAGACAACCCCATTGAGTTCCAGCTCTCACAGGTTTCACTGTATCATAATTTCCTTAGGAAGTCTCAGTCTTTGTCAGTCTTTGACATTTCTTTCTATTTCCTATGGAATCTGCATGTATCTATGTTGGTGATGGGATAGGAAGCCTTTATAATGCAGTCATATCAAGGAGGTAGAATCTCTAAACCATGTACTTAGTTCCCTGCACAACTCTCTAATTCTTCCAGAAGTCTGTGCTGTACAACTAAGGGATGGCATTAAGTGTAGCCTAGAGTTGAGTGTTGACTCTATTGACCTCTGATTCTCGTACAACAGGGTGTTGGAATTCTGTTGGCATCTGTTATGTATTCAAGAATTTTCAGAGCATGGTTTCTTCTTTGGGGTTGATTGTAATGTTATCGTTCACCAGGCATGACTTGAATGTGTTTTTTCCTTGTTGGCAGCATCTGAAATTGGCTTGGGTATGCATTCATTATTATGCATTCATTCCTTGTGAGAGGTTTTTTCCAGACAGCCTTCAAGTACCTGGTCATTTTCCTATGCAAGAAAGACATCCTATGGGATCACTCCAGCCAGACACTTACCTGTATTCACTATCTTTTTTGTGAGCATTTGGGATATTCTGAGTCCTTCAATGATATACTAGTGCCAAGGGAAATTCAGAAGTATTAATTCAAGTTTTTTACTTGTCTTCAAGTACAGCTGCTCGACTTCTGTTTTCTTCTCTGTTATCAATTTAACATAAATCTTACCTCAAGTTTTGGGCCGGTCAAGGGTGGTTCAAATGTTCATGTCTTTCCTCCTGTATCAGCTACCTAAATACAACTTACCTTGTGGTGATCACCCTCATGACTCAGGGTAGTTGGTGAAAGAATTGTTGTTAGATACTGTTGAGTTGATTCCAACTCATAGTGACCCTAGGTACAACAGAAGAAAAGGCTGCCTGGTCTTGCACCATCCTTACAATCATTGTTATACCTGAGCTCATTATAGCAGCCACTGTGTCAAATCCTTCTCATTGAGGGTCTCCCTCTTTTTTGCTTACCCTTTACTTTACCAAGCATGATGTCCTTTTCCAGGGACTGATTCCTCCTGGTAACATGTCAGAGCGGTGAAAGAATAAAGAACATGACTAAAGAGGAAAATAATATACAATTGGTTATTATTTTAAAATACTATCTCTTTTTTGAAATAAATAACTTTATTCCATAAGTATATTACTTATGAAGTACTAAGTTTTGGTTTACAGTGATGGAAAAATTGTATTGATTAAGGGTAGGATTGCAGGGCTGATTACTGTAATTGCTATCATTAAGTGTACACCTGTAAAAAGTTGAATTGACAAAAGTGTGATAGATATATTTACGGCAATGAAAGGAAAAAAAAAAAGAGCAGCTGCTAAGTCTGTTATGTATGACCAAATACCTCATGGAATTTCTTTCCTTGGTTCGGAAGTTTACGGTTATGGGTTCATGGGACAAAAAAAAAAAAAAAAAAGCCAAATCCGTTGCCCTATAGCAGATTTCAACTCATAGTGATTCTAAAGGACAGGGTAGAACTGCCTCATACAGTTTCCAAGGCTCATCTGGTGGATTTCAACTGCTGACCTTTTGGTTAGCAGATGTAGTTTTTCACCACCAAGCCATCATGGGACATCCCAGTTAATTAGCCTAATACATTTAGTGCTTCTTTTCTGCCTCCTAGTTTCATTGTATAGTGCCTAGGATCTTAAAAGCTCACAACCAGCCATCCAAGGTACAACAATTTGTCTCCATTTGCTTGGAGCAACAGAAAAAGAAGGAGAATGAAGAAAGGAATGGAATGTGTGGTTAATCACCTCCCCAAACTACTGCTGCCTTTGGCATGAAACCAGAAGAATAGGATGGTGCTCAGCTACCATTACTGAATGTTTTGATCAAAGATTCTGTAGAAGAGTCCTGATCAAAAGAGGGAAAATACAGAAAACAATTTAAAATACTCATGGAATCCAGATTTTTTGGAGCCATAGAGGCTGGATATACCCCCAAAATTATTGCTCTGAGATAATCTTTAAATCTTAAATCAAAAATGTCCCCTAAATTCTTCTTTAAAACAAACAATAGTTTGCACTATTTTAAATTTACCTATATGGGATCAGATTGACAACAGCAACTCAAAAGATTAGAGAACTTAGGGGGAAGTGAGTTACTATTAATGGGGAAAGAATAACTCAAAAAGGAAGGTGTGGTAAAGTGAATTACTTAATATGGCTCTTCTAGCCATAGTCTTTGGGTTAATGCAAATGAGGTGTATGGAACCCTAACAAGGGAATTGGTCAGTTTTGCCATCCTGCTATGCTTAAAGGGGGACACTGAGAGAGAGAGAGTAGGAATTGTAACATGGAAGACAGAAAGGGAGAGTTGTAATACCAGAGACAGTAAGAAGCAGCCACAGAGAACGGGTGGTAACACAACCAGGAGACTGGCAGGAGACCAAAGGAGACCGGCAAGAGACTGAAGGAGCCTGACAGGAGACACACAGTGGGCTTCGAAGCTCACAGAGCAAGAAAGCTCAGCACCTTTGGGCAGGATTGCTGGCGGATTAAGGTGCCTCCAGGCATTTGGTTGAGCTAGGTGTACCTACCCACAGAACAAGAGCTGAGCACCTTTGGTCCAAGGCTTACTGGCAGAGAGCTTTGTAACACTTGTCCGAGCAGGACAGAGGCTGAGGGACCAGAGCGAGGTCTGCCTGCGGGCAAGGCTGAGAAGAGGCTGTCCTGTACCAAGAACTTTATCCTGAGCATTACTGAACCTGATTGTAACCTGTTAACCATTAAACTGTTGCCATTGAGTGGATTCCAAAACATAGCGACCCCATAGGGCAGAGTAGAACTGCCCCATTGGGTTTTCAAGGATGGATTGGAGCTGCCAACCCTTTGGTTAGCAGCCATAACACTTATCCACTACACCACCAGTTTGTTTGTTTTGTAACCTGTGACTTCACTAATAAACCCCGTAATCTGTGTATTGTCTCTGAGTTCTGTGTGGCCATTACAACAAATTATTGAACTCAGCAGAGAGGTAGAGCGTGCCTTGGGAGGGGCTTTGATATGAGAATGGCTAAAAAGGGCTGGCAAGAACAGATGTCTTAGTTATCTAGTGCTGCTATAACAGAGACACCACAAGTGGATGGCTTTAACAAAAAGAAGTTTATTCTCTCACAGCCCATTAGACTAGAAGTCCAATTTCAGGGCACAGGCTCCAGGAGAAGCCTTTCTTTTCCTGTCAGCTCTGGAGGAAGGTCCTTGATATCAGTCTTCCTTTGGTCTGGGAGCATCTCAGTACAGGAACCTCAGGTCCAAAGGACACATTCTGCTCCTGGAATGGCTTTCTTGGTGGTATGAGGACCCCAATCTCTGCTTGCTTTCCTTTCCTTTTATCTCTTGTAAAATAAAACATGGTGTGCAGGCCACACCATAGGAAAACTCCCTTTTACATTGGATCAGTGATCTGACCTTAGGAAGGGTGTTACAACCCCACCCTAATCCTCTTTAACTTAAAATTACAATCACAAAGTGGAGGACAACCACAGAATATTGGAAATCATGGCCTAAGCAAGTTGATAACACACGTTTTTGGGGGACATAATTCAATCCACGACAAGAGGTATGTCTAACCTCTACCTCATAGGAATCAGCTTTGAGCTATTGATTCTCCTTCTCTCTTGTGAAGTTAGAGGGGATCAGATGCCTCTGTCCTGTCATTTTTTCAAAGTGAGAGTGGTTAAACAACTCAAAGGATATAATCTGTGTTTCTGAATTGCACATGTAAACATTGTTGAATCAGTGTATGTTTTGCTGTGTATGTCCTCAACAATGACAAAAATAAGATAAATTATTTAAAAAAACTGTAATAATTATTGTTTCATGTAACTTAGTAGAAGGATAGGAAGAAGGGGAAAAAGCAGAATTCAACACAACTGGTCACAAAATGGTGAGAGAAATGAAATATTAATTTGCATTGCATTGTAAAAATCATCTTCAATGTGTTTTGGAGGGATAGTTTCAATGTTTAGAAAAAAATAGAGAAGCAGTTCCTTTAAAAAGCAAGAATTAATATTATTTTATAAAATGGCATTCTATATTTTTTAATTCATAGAGAAAAAAAAAAGAATACCAATATTGTATCTCACAGATAATAGGAATAATATCATCAATAAAGACAGGTTAGTACTGAAGGTTTTCTTACAACCATTAGACCTGACAGAGCAAAGGGAGGGAAAGTTTAATATTCTTCAAATGTTCCCATTTCCTCTGGTGCCAAGCCCAGATAAAAGCCAGCCAGCAAGAGATTCAAAATATTGTTCTCCATATAGACAGATTCTTGGGACACTGAGCAAGATAGGGAAAGAATGGACCCAGGAGAAAAAACAAAGAATATTCAACAAAAACTTTTTCCTCTTTTTTATACCTTGTTCTATCTTGAATTCATTTATTAATTATAAACTTTGCCTACTCTTATTATTTGCTTGCATTTTTTATATTCTCTTGCCCATGTTGGTGTTGTTGATGTATATTTGACTCATAGCAACCCAGTGCAACAGAGTACAACTGTCCTATAGGGTTTTCTAAACTGTAACCTTTATGAGAACATATCACCAGGTCTTTTCTCTCATGGAGCTGCTGGGTGAGTTTAAACTATCAAGCTTTCGTTTAGCAGCCGAGTGCCTAACCAAAACAGTTCTGTAAAAGCAATCATTGTTTAAATGTATTTTTGAAGACATTACAAATGTATTTTTTTTGTTAGTTTAAACATTTAAAAAGTAAGTAAACTTATAAAGGGCATCAGTTCCAAAATACATTTAATGTAAGAAAATTTTAATTTTCTTTTGTATAATCTGAGGTCACTGAAGTAGTTTTTTGATACCCGTTACTGTCAAGTCTATTCTGGCTCATAATAACCCTACAGGACAGAGTAGAACTGCCTCTTAGAGTTTTCAAGGAATGGTTGGTAGATTCAAACTGCCAACCTTTTGTTTAGCAGCTAAGCTCTTAACCACTGTGCCACCAGGACTCCAGTTTTTTAATAGTACAACACAATTTTCATAGTATAAGCTTTAAGTATTTGTTTCTGACTAAGTGAAAAAATGGTTCTTAAACACATTGTTCTTAAACTTAAGTTGCCCCAGAGTAGTTTTTTAAGACCGCTTAAAAACTAAATTAGTAAAACAACTCATGAGTATGTAGCCTGACTAAGAGGGTAGGAGGGAGAGTAATGCCTGTAGAATAGAGTTCGTCTATAATTTACAATTCCTGCATGGATTGCTTTACTCTTAAAACACACCATGTAAATTTTAACAGATAAGTAGATAGACTTGTTCACCTAAACATTATCCCTTCCTTCAGTGTGTAGCTGGAATTGATATCCATTCATGATTTTATACTCACAATTCAAATTTGCAGGGGACAAGATAATCAAACACATGTGGCATAATTTATATTCTGTTTATTGCAGGATAATTGTGCCTTTTCTATCTGAAACTTTGTGAGATGGTCAAAAAAGAGAACATAGGGATTTTTTAGAAAAATATAGAAAGTGAAAATAAAACTACTTTCTGATATGAAAAGACATACAGGACTTATAAGCACATCTAACATCATAGAGATTGATTTTCTTCTCTGTTTCTCTACCATTTATATTTTAATCTTAGATTTGGCTTTACTTTGAAAATAAATCTGATCAAACGTTAATGTACAATATTTCCAAGTTTTAAAAATTAAGTTCTAAATTACCAGTTATTACATTCCAAATATTATTGTCAAAATGTATTTGTTTATATCCAAAAGAATGTAAAGAACATATTACTGCAATTCATACTTCATCATAGTCAGCCATAGGGGAAAATGAGGAAGTAGAATGTCCACTTATAATTAAAAATATATAGTAATTTGTTTATAGCGCTACTCAATGGTTCACATAAACTGTATTTAATTTAAATAATTTTGAATTCATATCTCCAGAAGTGATACACAGAAACCTTCCTAGAGAATGTTCCTGTGAAAGGTGTATTGATATTATATTTGCTATTGCAAAGTAGAATACTTACGTGTAAAACAATATATAAAATAGAACCTATGAAATGAAAAATACCAGAAAAAACTGTTCAATGAATCATTAACAAGGCATCCAATGCCTTAGCTCAATAAAAGATACACTAATGTGCTGTTAGTTTATGAAACTATTATCCTACATTTGCTGTTAGCTTTTTCTCTCATATCTGAGCTTATAAAATATTTTCAATAAAGATTTAAATGGAAATATAAATTAAATAAAAAATTACATATCCTGGTGTAATAACTGGAGCACTGATGACACAGTGGTTAAGAGTTCAGCTGCTGACCAAAAGCTCAGCAGTTGGGATCCACCAGCTGCTCCTTGGAAATCCTATGGGGCCATTCTAGTCTGTCCTCTAGGATGGCTGTGAGCCGAAATTGAATCAAACGAATGAGTTTGGATTTTTTTGGTTTAATAACTGTGGTATATTCAGTATTTTGCTATTGTTCAATTTTATTTATGACCAGGATTGCTATTGATGTCTTAGGATATTCTTCACATATCTTTAAATAGTTTTCTTTAATACATATAAAAGTAAGTGTAGGGTGTGTATGTGTGTGTGTGTGTATGTGTGTAGAGAAAGAGAGATATGTGAGAGACAAAGAGGCAGGAAGACACGGAAATAATACAAACAGGTTTCTCAAAATTTTTGTTGTTTGTCAGATCTCCAACTTTTTAATGACACAAATTTTTTAATGTGATTTCTATCACTGTTACATAGAAGCATGACTACATTTTAATGTTTCACACAATTTTATTTTTTCTCTCAAAAGGCTGTTTTCTTCCATTCAACTAGTAACTTGTTTATATTGCAACTGTAGAGAAAATTTTGAAATCATTTTTTTTTAATAATCCAAGATTTATATATAGTAGAGTTAGAAATAACTTTTTAGTTACAAATTATTTCAACATGATAAATATTCTATGTACAATTTGAGAGAAATGAGTCCTGGAACCAGTCCACATAAAAATTATTATTGTTGTTAGTTATAGTTAGTTGCCATCAAGTTAATTTCATCTCATGGTGACCCCGTATGTTACAGAGGAGAGTTGTTCCACAGGGATTTCTTGGCTGTAATCATAACAGAATTAGATCACCAAGCCTTATCTTCTGCAGCACCACTGGGTGAGTTAGAACTGCCGACCTTTAGGTTAATGGTCCAGTGCAAACCATTTGTGACACCTAGGGATAGTCCACATGGAAATAACAAGTTCTAAACTTGTGGACTTTTTATTTTTATTTTTTTTAATAATTATCTGGTTGCAGTATTTGGGTTGAAGAATAAAAATAAAGCTGTCCTAAAACATAGAGAAATATAGTCATAGAACCTAACTGTCTCAGCTCAGTTGTTAGGGAGTAAGGCTCTGTGATAAATAGGATTTAAGTGCAATACAGAATGCAATATGTACTCCTTGACTTCTGGGAGATCAAACAAATGACAATGAACAAAAGGTTTTGCAAAGCTTGAACAACCACTACAGTCCAAAGAATAGAGGTTAGAATAAATGTGTTACTGTGTGTTATCTTGCATACAATCTCACCAAATTTGACATGCCCTAATAGTTTATGTGGTGGTACAGTGGTTAATGAGCTGAACTGCTAACTGAGAGGTCGGCAATTTGAAAAGACCAGCCGTTCCGTGGGAGAAAGATGTGGTAGTCTGCTTCCATAAAGATTTAGAGCCTTGGAAGGCCTATGGGATCGCTATGAGTCAGAATGGACTGGATGGTAGTGGGTTTGGTTTTATGGAATGATTTAGGTACTATTAAAAACCTAAAATTTCAAGAAGGAGAGTCTGGTAAGAAAGTCTAAGAATGTGAAATGTAATTATAAACTCCAGTGTAAAGGTGACAAAATAGAAACTGATAGCAAGGAGATTTACCTGTCTCTACCTTGGAAAAGTAGGAAAAAGAAAAAAAAAATTCCCTTGAATATTTAAACGCTAGGCCAGTATTCACTCTGATTAGAGGTTTAAATTCACACTACAAATATGGTCCCCCTCCAAATTCTCTTACAGAGAGTATAATTTCAGTGTTTTCATATTGGTAGTGCCACTTGATGACTGGCAGGAAAAAAAAAAAAAAAACTCAAATTATATCTTGAAGATGCCAACTTTAATTCATCCAGGCAAAGGCAATTTTAAAGTACATCTCAATCTCAGAGGATGAGAAGTACCAGTGCCAAGCAGTACCTCAAAGAGAACCACATCAGAGTTTTGATAGAAGGATGACAAATTCTGAAATATATTTCACACTAAATCCCTTTGGATTAAATCTCAAGAATAGATTATGGATATAACAATAGAAACAGAGACACCAAACAGGAGGCCCTTGTGGAAATGAAGGTGACTAGTGATGGTGACTCAGACCAGCATGCTAGCAATATAAGTGGCAAGAAATTATTGGAATATGGGCATTCTTGAGATCTGGCGAACAGGATTTGAAGATGACCAGAATGTAGAGCATAAGAAAAAAAAAGGAGTCAAGGATAACTCCAGGTATTTTATGTGCAGTTAGAGGAACAGAATGAGGAAGACAGGATAGCGCAGGTTGAGGGGGAAGGACAAAGGCTTAATTTCAGTTTATTTTGAGATGTCTTTTAGACATCTAAGCAAAGATGTCAAACAGGCAGTTGTAGATATAAGCCTGGAACTCATAGGAGAGCTCTGGCCTGGAGATATGATCTAGCTTTTCTTAATGTTTATTTAAGACTACAAGAGAAGAAGAGATCACAAGAGGACACAGATTAGATCAAGAAGAAGAAGAAAAAAGGACTAGGTCTGAGGCACTGAAACATTACACTGTTTAGAAAAAGACAAGGAAAATCATGAAAAACTATCTTAACAAATGAGTGACAAATTTTGTTGGGTCAAATACATGGGGAGTCCTGGTGGCACAGTGGTTAAAGTGCTTGGCTGCTAACCGAAAGGTCAGCAATTCAAACCCACCAGCCACTCCACAGGAGAAAGATGTGGAGTCTGCTTCCATAAACATTTAGAGCCTTGAAAACCCTATGGGGACAGTTCTACTCTGTTCTATAGGATCACTATGAGTCGGAATCAACTCAATAGCAATGGGTTTGGTTTTGGTATAGTAACATGGAGGTCAGTGATGACATAGAGAGGAGCAGCTTAGATAGACTGGTGGATAAAAAACTATATTGAAATGGTGTTTAGAGTGTCCTCTTTGTTAAAACCACTGCTGAGATGCATCCTGGAATGAAATGTATCCTGGAATCTGTGACCTAACAAATAATGAACACTGAGAAAGTATTCAACTGGTAATTCATAATCACACAGGCCTGGAGATTAATCATTCTTTCTATGAAAAATACATAGTTTTAGGTTGTTGCTTGCTTAGGAAAGAGGTCAGAGAGCTGTTTCTGGCCAGTTGTAATTTAGATTGTCTTTTTAAAATATAAATAAGGCAATGAACACAATGGGTTTGAATTGACTATGGCACATGTTAATATATAAAATATTTACCTAAAGTCATACGGTTACAGACATTATTCAATCAAACAAGATTGAAACATGAATATATCTAAAAAGAAGATGTGGTAGTTGGATAGGATAGTTAGGCAACAATGAAGCTAGAAAAGAAAGAAAAATCAAAATCACAGAGATTTATAAACAAATAAAACCATTGGTCATGTCCGTCAAACTACCATCAACAAAAATAGGTGTTCTGCCTTACCAAGATGGCCTCTAAAGGATGCGTCGAGTGCATCACTATTGGTGATACTGGTAAGAAAGTCAAGTTAGGTAACTACATTTTTTTCTGATTCTCTTCATAGCAATCAAATCCTTGATAATTTGTCTATTCACGTAGCTATCCTGAAATGAAAGAATTTGCTGCCCAGGACAACAGGGGTATGTGGCTTACCTGGCAGTTTTGTTTCTTGTTTATACTTGATAAAATTTCCATTTTAGCTTCGTACATCATTCTCTCTTTTTTTTTTTTTTTTTAGTTTAGTTTCATTATATATCACAAATGCCTTTGGGGATTGAGTAATATAATAAAGATATCTTAATTTATTCAGATAAAGTTGAAAAAACAAAAGTTTCCTTTATGTGGTTTAAGCAGTTCAGAGACCTTGTGCTAAAGTGAAAATAGAATGAGAGAAAGAAAACAAACTAGATTTCCTGCAGAATAGTGTTCCGAATTGCAGTTAAAAGGTATAGTGGGTTCCTATGAGGAAATCGAGAAAACTGTCCAAGGTTTCTTAACCTTAGTTCACAACTGGAGGTGATTTTGGCCCCAGAGGACAATGTCTGTAGACATTTTTGACTGTCGCACCTCACAGGTGGGGGTAGTGGCATATAGCGGGGAGAGTCAGTGATGCTGCTAAACATGTCCTAAAAAAGGACAGCCCCTGACAACACAATTATTTGGTCCAAAAGGATGATAATGCTAAGGTTGAGAAATTCTGGTGTATAGGTCAACTTATCCCCAGTCCCCAACCTTTACCCATATATCATCTCAGTGAAGGAGGAACTGTTGAAAATATTACCTAATTACAGCACATATTTTTATCCCATGGTCAGCACTTCTTGATGCTGAGTGTAAGGGAAACAAGGCTCCATATTCACTCTCAGGCCTACTCTAGCCCAAAATTTGGGTTGAAATAGGTAAGCATTCTACCACACCTAAAACACAAATAATTCTCCTTTATAAAACTTCTGTTAGCGTCAATAGTGCTATTATCTAGCATTAAAAAGAAGTCATATTTTCAAGAAAAAACTATTCTCAGTAAATATTAGAGAGATCAGTTTGAATTTATTCTCTAGAAGTAATCAAAATACAGAATGGTCTTGATTTAAAAAAAAATTTTTTTCTACTGTTATATTAGCAGAAGAAAATGTGATCCATACTTTGTGCTGTTTAAAAGGACTCTGCTGTCTGAGTGAATATAATACTTGCTAGATACTATGATTATGATTTGAATTTAGGAAAAAAGCTGTTATTTTCTTTAGTTATGAACTTTAAATACACAACAAAAAGAGTCAGTAAGTTTTAGTTACCTACTGTGCTGTAAATGATTCCCAGTGAAAGACATACAAGTAATATAGCAGGAACAGTTGGATGTATAATTCGGTAATCACTGATAAGCCAATGTAAAGAAATTTAAAGTAGGATTAAATTTAGAGTAAAAGGAATAGGCACATCTCTCATCTATACCTACATGATATCAAAGAAACACATTAAAAAATGAAATATTTATTAGAATGGTTATTCTGAGTTATAAAATTTTTAAGCTCCCAAAATGGTTATTCGAGTTCTGCTGCACAAGTTGGATGTTACTTAGACTACACTGGGAATGTATGTATGATTTCAGATTCTTTCTAATACCTAGTAGTTACTGATTCATTGTCTAAACATAATGGAAATGGTAACTGTATATAATACCAAGCATTTAGATAATTTTATATGAAAATTATACTAAAATCAAAATCTACAATGGCTTCTCATCTAGATAGATAGATGCAGGCCTAAACACATTGGCTCGTTAATTACCTTTATTCTTTACTTTTTTTTTATTCCTTTTTTTTTTTTTTTTTTTATGTTTAGTCCTGAAGGAGCCCTACTGGCACAATGGTTAAGTGCTCGGAGCTGATAACCTAAAGGTTGGTGGTTTGCACCCACTCAGCGGCTCCGAGGGGAAAAAGATGTGACAACCTGATCTTGTAAAGCTTGCAGCCAAGAAAACCCTACGGGGCAGTTCTACTCTGTCACATGGGGTCACTATGAGTTGGAACTGACTTGAGGACACCTAAAGACAATAACATATTTAGCCCTAATTGCTTGACAAACTGAAACAAAACAAAACTTCAGACTGTAAATAAACTGTCCCATGGAGCATTCTTTCAATCAGTTTGAATTAAATAGTAATGGAGCAATCATATTTGTATACTTCAAAAAATTTTTTTTATCTAAAGATGACTCGTAATTAAGGTAAAACAAAATATTTTATATATCTTTGTAAATATTGCCCATTGGTTTGTATATAGGGAATTATTTGGTAACTTAAAAATGCAGTATTTCTTCTTTCTACATTCTACTGCTAATTTTTCCATGGTTTTCAAGTTGGAAAACTTCTGAGGGTCTGACATCTCTGGTGTCCTTAGCAGTAAAAGTACGGAAGCTTTAACCCTCTGACCACACAGACTTCCACGGCTGTCTAATGTTTTAGAAAACATAAAGGAGAACTGGAGGCTTAGAGATGGAGATTATAGTCTTCTTATCCAAAATGCTATGATTTTATGGCATAATTTAGGAAACACTGCAAAATTCATCTTATAAGACATTAAGGCTGAGGCACACTGCTTTGGATATTTTAACCTACCTAAAAAAAAAAAAAAATTATTGAATTGAGTCTGTACCAGTTTATTATAATCAGGCCATTATCATTGGAGGAAAATTAAAGTTTGCTAGAGTAAAATAGCTATCCTAACCATAGCAAAAATGGAAATTTCTTTTTGATGTATAATTAACATTTCACTTTTCAAGTATTTGGTTTCTGTTTGACATACCAGCAACTGTAGCCCCGAGAAGTCATTGCTCGTGCCCACATCTGTTACTCATCAGCAAAACCTTAGTGCTTGTACCAGTGCCCGCACAGGGTCAGTCAATAAAACTATGCAGTGTGAAAAGATTCAGACATAAAGTCCTGATGATTTTATATTACCTTAGCCATGTAATGGACCAAGATAAGCCTGCTCTAATGATTACTGCAATGCCTTTTACATCACACATGATGCTAGAATACACGTTTAAAATTTGTCAAGGAAAATGAAAACATACCCATGGGTACATTAAACTCAAGTATACCCCACCAGTCATTTATAATAGAAAAAAGTCAATACTTTGTCACTTCTAAAGTTGAAATATTATTATTTAGCAGTTTTATAAGAGGTAATATTAGTAATCAAAGAACCCCCTGAACTCCAGCTGCAGAAAGCTTGAAATGTGGTTTCAAGAATAAAACAAACTTCTGAGGAGATAATAATACCAGCTGTCGGCAAAAACTGTAATTGAAATAACATCCATAGGTCACTGAGTAGTGCAAATGGTGTGTGTTCAACAGCTAACCTAAAAGTTGACAGTCTGAAAACACCCAGCTGGGTGCCTCAGAAGAAAGACCTGGTGATCGGCTTGCACAAGGATTACAGCTAAAAAAATATCTGGAACAGTTCTACTCTGTAACACGTGGGATCTCTATGAGTCAGAACTGACTTAGCAGCAACAGGTTTGGTTTGTTTTATTTCAACTGTCAGTAAAAATTGTAATTGAAATAACAATAATAACATTACAAAATAAAGTTGAAATTCAGAGAAGAAAAATTATAGAAAACTGAGTAAAAATATATTTATCTAATAAATTTAAATTCAAAGAGCTACTCAGAAGAGCATATTGGAAGATGGTCCTCACCAGTTTGTCAAATGAATAAATAACTAATTTCCATTACTATATATATACATATATATGTATATATGAAAGAAAATAAACAAAAACACATTCTTAAAAAAATTAACTGAAATAAGTAATCACTTAAGGAAGAAGATGACTATTTCACCTTTCAAAATCACTTAATGATATGAGAATATTTCTTTAGCATTCCAATAGGTTCATGTAAACTTCTAAATTAAATCTCACCTGTTCTAAATATGAACTGATCCTTCAGAAGCACATTTATTACTGAGATTTTAATTTCTTCAGAAGAAATAGGACCAGGTATATTTAGACTAAGTCATAGCATTTAATTTTTTTTTTAGGTTATTACTTGACAAAATTGCTTTCTGAAGTGCCATGAGTAATTAAGCAGACAAATTTTTAGCAAAGAAATGCAGAAAGAGTATATTTCAGGAATTAGGTGCCTTGAATACATACTGGGTCATATAATTATATTGCATATTCTTATATTGACAATTTATCCATTTAAGAACAAGTATACTTCTACGGCAATTATACGAAAATTGTGAGTGAGTTTCAAAGCGATTATTATTAGCCAGATCTCATATAGCTATTTAATAGCAGACATACTAATTGTAAATCAGTGAATATGGGACTCATGCAAAATATCTGCATCAATGACCAATTGGCCAAACCAAAACATATTTCCAAATAGAGGTATATTATGTTTTTCACTCTATTCAAAAGATAATATAAAACATTTACTACATGCAAAGTCATTCTGCTGTATGAATAACAATGCAAAATACAGAATTTAGCTTTTCACAAATGGAATATTCCAGTGGTGGTAGAAATATTCACAATAGAAACAATATATATTATATTGTGATAAGTGTTAACCTACATAGAACTCCATTGACCTATTCTTTCACCTAGGTGAGCAACGTCTGACAAGCTTCTACTACTTTACAAATAAGTGTGTTGGAAGAAAATAAAGGGACTCCACTAAAATCGGGAACAATACTCTCCAGGTATTGAAGCTGCAAGATATCAAGGGGAATGTGCAGATTTTGATGACTTGGCGATATAGTCCATAACCTGAGTGGGGTGGCAATTTGAATTGAAGACCATCTCATCTATTTTGAATTCCACAGAAGATTATTGTGGTTAGGTGCTCTGAGTCAGTTTTAACTCATATTGACTTATGTACAATAAAACAAAGCATTGTTTTGTCCTGCACCACCCTTACAATCATTGTTATGCTTGGGCCAATTGTTGCAGCCACTGTGTCAGTCCATCTCGTTGAGGGTCTTCCTCTTTTTCGCTGACCTTCTACTTTACCAACAATGATGCCATTCTTCTATAGAATCTTCTGTTTTATGCCTGTCTCTGAGTGTAGGTTGAGACAAAAAAGTACCCTAAAAAATTACTCTTGGATGGCTCTTATATAATTTGATTTCTGAGTAAAACTATATTCAAATCTACATCCTATTTGAAACCAAAATTAAAATAGGTCTATAATACTGTGGGGCAACTGATAGAAGCAAACACATGTCCTTCCAGGAGAAATGCTCCATCAACAAGGCTCTTAAAATATTTCCATAGATAGAGTTTAATTGTAAGGTCATGGAAAAAGCACACACACACACACAAGCAAATCAATGAGGGAGAATTCATAGAAATAGAAACAACAGATAAATTAACATTTTATTTAATGAAATGAGCAAACGTAAAATATGCATTGGGTATGTTTAATATGCATATAAAAATAAAAGAAGCAATGAAAAACTCAAGAAAAAATGCAGATAATGAGATTAAAAACTACTGTCAGGTTAAATAGCATATTAGGCAATAACTGAAGGGAATGGCTTAATTGTTACATCCCAGACATAGATTTAAATAAATTATGCAGGTATAAACATGGAGACATAAATTTAAAAAAAGAACTAAGAAAGTTAAGTAACAAGAATAGGATGAGATGCTACAACATACATCTACTAAGAATTCTAGAAGTTAGCAATGGCAAGAATAAAAGATAATTATGTAATAAAAAGAAATATAATTATCTCCAAAAAGAAAATGGCCTCTAAATCACCAGAAGGAATGACATTTAAAATTACTTAGATTTCAGAAACGGAAGAGTATTGTACAGAATAAAAAAAATAAATTCACACCTAGACAATTTTTGTAAAATTACTGATCACCCAAAAGACCATAAAAAATGGCTGGGGAAGAAAAGCAGGCCATGAAAAATGCAAATATATGGGCAGCTGACATCTCCCTGACAGTGGATAACACAGACCAATATTTTCAATTTATGAACAAAAAATGGTTTGTGTCCTATAATTGTACATCAGCAAAACTCTTTCCCAAGTGCAAAAATTAAATAAAGACATCTTCTGATAAATATTGAGAGTGATTACCACCAATGTAATCGCTAAAGGGTAAATTTTAAGGAAAGAAAATAAAGATGGAAAAACAGAAATGAAAAAAAGATGTTATGTGTTAAGGAAATGTTAATCAGGTTCTGAAATTTTAATAACGTCAGAACTAATATTGATGATAGACAGCAACAGTAACAAATTCTAATTAGGAAAGTTTTAAAAAAGCAAGATGAAACTAAAACACATAAAAACATTTTATATATACTAGGTCTGATTGGAATGAACAAACTCTAGGTTATTTTATGGCTCAGAAAAAGGATGAACCATTTTAGATTATTAAAATATTTTAGAATGTGCAAAGCTGACTACACTTGTTTCATTACTAAGGGCAAACACTAAAAATTATAGAAACGATTCGTGTATCTCTCTAATCAACACCAGTGGACAGAGAAAATGAAATGAGGAAAATAACAAAACTATCAGTGAGTTTAAAAAAAGGAGAAAACTTAGGAATGGACAAAAAAAAAAAAAAAAAACTAAGAAAGAAAACCAGAAAAGTTGGAATAAACAGAAAGCCCAGGAACAGGTGGTAGGAAAATATTGATATGCAGGTGTACCAATATTATTCACAAGATAATTAAATCTGTCGAACTAGACCTAGAATGAATTAAAAATACTAAATGAAGTCTCTAGGAGAAATATCAGGTGCATAAAGTGGAAAGAAAAAGAATGGGAAAGATATAACACACAGATAGTAATCAAAGTTAACTATATAGTTATATTGGTAACAAAAATAACAAAACTTTAGGGCAAAATGCGTTTCTAAAGAGGCTAACTATATCATGATTAAGACTCTATCAGCAGGATATAATAATTCTTCAACTGTGTACAACTGATGAATTATTGGACAGAACTTAAAGAAGAAATTGATACATCCACCATAACGGATATTTTAACAAACCTCCCCCAGTAATCCGTTAATCATGCTGACATAAAGTCAATACCAACGCAGAAAACTTAAACAATTCAGTTAACAAGGTTGATTTAATTGGCATATACAGAACTGAGTTCCCAACAATTAGAGATAACATGTACCCACTCACAGACACATGAACAATTGAATTCACTGACAAGTCTTTGTGTCATAATCATGTCTCAATAAATTTTTAATAAATTGGACCACATAGACTACATATTCCGATCATAAAAAAATAAAACTAGAAATATCAGTAATATTAGAAGACATATTACAAATTAATAGAATGTTAACTAACCCAAAGGTGGGTTAAAAGTAAAAAATAGTATTGAAATGTAGCAAAAATACTACATATCAAAACCAGTGGAATATAAATAAATTAGTATGCATATAACATTGATAGTCTTAAATGTATACTCAGAACCACAACCCTTATTTGTAATTCTAAAATTCAAAAATCTCTCATTTATGTTTTCATCATCTTGGTTCAACAGAATGTTCTCATTAAATGAACTGAAGTTTATAGATTTTTATTAGAACTTTATATATTTAAATTTATCTTCAATATTTCCTCTACCAAATTTCCGGTCTTAAAAGAAAGCATTCCAATTTGTAATTCTGAATTCTGCTTGATTCCTATGTTTAAAAGAAACCCACACACATATACACACACAGATAAATGTATACACTCACACATAATTTCCCACACTGTATATTCCTATCAATGAGTTTCATTAATAAAACAAAAACTTTAATAATTTGCATCCACCTTTGACTATATCATAACACCCAGTTTTATTTGGCAGAGTAATATCCCTTATTTCAGAAACCATTGATATCTTCAGTCCATGCAAACCCCTCTCTTGCATATTTTATTCCTATCTTTTCCTAACCCTCAATCTCATGTCTCTGCTTCCCTGAAAGGCAGTCATTTTAATGTGCTTCATCTTTAGTCTTAATTTTACATCAATTCTTAAAGAAGATACTGTGCTATTTGTGTGTGTATTCACAAAACTTTATTTTGAAATGATTCTCAATCTGTTTAATTGTCTAAAAATTTCTTTCCAAGTAACTAGAGAGGTTTTTCATTTTTAACGCCTTAATGCTGCATGAAGTCATACACGTATCCATTACATTTTTCTTACCTACTTCCTGTGTAACAAATCTCAATATTCACATTAATGCATACTACCATGAATAATGGTAAAATAAAAATCTTAGTAAATTTCCTGTTTTGAAATTTTGTGAGAATTCCTTGGGATACATCCCTAGAAGTGGGGTTTCTGGGTCATAGCGGACATATATAATTTGTTAAAATCTAGAGAGCTTTTAAGAATAGCTGCATCGTTTAACATCTCCACCAGAAATATAGGACATATTCCATCTTCCTTTATTCTCACCATTTTGTATTAGACATTATTATGGATCAAATTGTATTTCCCAAAAACATACGTTGGAATCCTAAAGCCTATGCCTGTGGAAGGGAGCCTTGGTGGTGAAGTAGTTAAAGCACTGGGCTGCTAACCAAAAGGAGGTGGCTCGAACCCACTAGCCACCCCGCAGAAGAAAGATGCGACACTCTGCTCCTATAGATTATAACCTTGAAAACCTTATGGGGCAGTTTTGCTCTAGTCATATAGGGTTGCTATGAGTCGAAGTCAAATAGACAACAGTGGGTTTGGGTTGGTTTTGGGTATACCTGTGGATGTAATCTCATTTGGAATAGGGTTTTCTTTGTTATGTTAATGAGGCCATACCAGTGTAGGGTGTCTCTTAAACCCAACTGTCTTAGATATAAAAAGAGCAGATTAGACACAGAGACAAGCGAGGGCAAACTGGGGAATATAGATGCTACGTGAAGATTGCCAAGGAACTGAGGAACAGAAACTGAGACAAAGATCTTCCCCTGTGCTTGGCAGAAACAGACAGCCTTGCTCTAGAATCCGTACCCTGAATTCAAAATTCTAGTCTGCTAAGCTGTGAGAAAATAAGTCTCTTTTTTCTAAAGCCACCCAATTATGATATTTCTGTTATAGCAGCACTGAAAAACTAAATGAGTTGGAATCTACTCAAGGGCAATGGGGAAGGGTAAGGTAAATAACATCTGGAAACAATGAATGGCATCAAAGAGAAACTGGTCACTGTGGGAATGGACTCGACGGCAACAGGTTCAACAGGTTATGACTGAATGAAGACTAAGAATAGCTTATTGTCATGATAACATTCTCATGGGAACATAGTAACTGGGAAACATAATGACAAGGCTTATCTCACAGAAACAAAGGCAAACCTGTCAAAAGTTTAGAAAATTCACACATTCAGGAGGCATCACCTAAGACAATGCTCAAGCTACACAAAAATGGATCTCTAACTCAGGGTTCTTTAGTAAAATCAGGCTATTGCATTCCCAAAGAACACCTGAGGCATAAGAAGTGGTTGGGATACCATGTGTCCCATGGGTCAACAAAGGGATATATGGCCTTAGGGTGGTATTACCTTGCAATCCTTATAATGTTTAAGGATTTGAAGGAATATCCAATGTTTCATTCCTGATGCTTGTCATTTGTGGTGTCTTCTCTCTTTCTTTCCCTCCTTCTCTTCCTGCCTTCTTCTGTTTTCCTTCCATCACTCAGTCTGGCTACACATTTATCAAAAATATGGACAGCTTCAATGAACAGCTTTTAATATATTTACTCTGTTTTTGTTCTCAATTTAATTATTATCTTAGTTATTTCCTTCCTTCTATTGCTTTGGGTTTATGTTGCTCTTTTTCTTCTATTATTTTCTTGAAGATTACATCATTTTTTAGCTCTTTCCTACCTTCTATTATAATCATTCTTGTTAGAAATGCTATAAATGTCCCTTTTAGCCCTGCTTTTTTTTTTTTTTTTAGCTACATCACACATATTTGAAGTGTTGCTTTTCAATTTTCTTTAACTCAAAATATTTCCTAAATTCCCTTTGACTTCCACTTTGATCGGTGGCTTATTTTGGAGCTTCTTAATTTCCAAATATTTTGGGCTTTTCTAGATATATATCTGTATATTTAGTAGTTAACTTTCATTATTATTTTGGAGCTTCTTAATTTCCAAATATTTTGGGCTTTTCTAGATATATATCTGTATATTTAGTAGTTAACTTTCATTATGATCAGAAAGCATATTTTTCATGATTTCAGTTCTTTCATTTCAGGTTTGTTTATGTTCCAGAATATGGTCTGTCTTAGCCCATGTACATTCTGGTGTGGGAGGGTGGGGTGTAGGGAGAGGGCTACGAATTAAGTCACATCTGTTGACAATGCCCTTCAGGTTTTAATGAACCTTATTGTTTTTGTTTGTTTACTTGTTTTATCAATTAGTGAGAGCAAAATGCTGAAGTCTCCCATTTTAATTATATGCTTGTCTATTCTAACAATTCTGCCAGTTTTTATTTGTGTGTTGAAGCTCAGTTGTTAGATGCATATATGTTTAGGATTATTATAACTTTTTGGTATATTGACCTCTTTTCTCCTTATGTAATACTGATCATTATTCCTGTTAATATTCCTTGTTTTGAAGTCTACTATGTCCAATATGAACATAGTTATCCCTACTTTCTTTGATCAGTATTTGCATAGCATATCTGTCTCTTTTAATCCATCTTTGGTTTTAGATATAAAGTAATATTCCCATAGTTTTGTGTCATACTTTGATCATTAAGCCAATATGAGTTAATTTTTGCATGTGGTATGAAGTAGGAGTCCAGCTTTATTCTTTTGCATGTGGATATCCAGTTCTTCTATCCCCATTTGTTGAAGAGACTCTTTATTCCGCATTGAATAGTCTTGGCATTGTTTTCAATAAACAATTGGTCACAGATTTTTTTTTTCTGTGAATTTTATTCCATTGGTTTACGTCTATCCATATGCCAGTACTACACTATTTTGATTATTGTAGCTTTGAAATAAGGTTTGAAATCAGAAACTGTGAGACCTCCAATTTGTTCTTCTTTTCCAAGAATGTTTTCACTATCCAGGGCCATTTGTAATTCCATATAAATTTGAGGATTGGCTTTTCCATATCTGCTAAGAAGTCATTGGAATTTTGATATACATTGCATAAAATTTGTAGGTTTGGATAGTATTGTCATCTTCACAATATCAATGCTTCCAATCAATTAACACAAAACATCTTTCCATGTATTTAGGTTAATTTCTTTCAATAATGTTATTTGTAACTACATTGTATGCTGTTGTTAGGCTGTAGCCTATGTAATATCAAAATTAGAGAAAATAAAACATTAAGTTTTTATTATCTTTCTCTTTTTTTTAGTGTGCTTAAATTTCAGATAATTAAATGTCACAGAGTAATAATGAACTATTAATAAAAGCTGTTATGACAGTAGCCCTAAAGCCATTATCTTATTTTAAAATTTACAAAAACCCTATCTCCAATTTGTTTCTCCTCTGTAGACAAGTTATAATAAATGAGCAGTCAGGTTTATCATTTCCAAATATTAATGACTAAATCACAATTTCTGGATCTGTAAATGTAAGTATCAGTTCAAACCTCACCAAAGTTACTAATAGTCTACAAGGTCTCACCTGGTGTTAAATGATAGCATTGAACTTGCTTAACTGCAATATTAATTTAATTGCTAACCAGAGGTAAGAATAGTTAATGATTTTTGTGTTTATGTTATGTTCTTGACACTGGGCTCCATGCTTTAACAAGGAAATGGTAGAGTTGCTGTATAAAGCTTCGGCTATCTTATTTTTGAGAGGAAACCTAAAAGTAGTTTAACCTATCCAAGCATCCATTTCTTCATTTAAATATTGGACTAATAATAATACGTACTAAAATTGTAGGTCCCTATGTGGCACAAAACTTTTGCTTTTCACTGCTACCCTAAATGTTAGCAGTTCAAACCTAGCCAGCTGTACTATGGAAGAAGAAGCTTGGTGAGCTGCTTCTGTTACGACTACAGCCTAGAAAACCCTGTGAAGAAGTTCTACTCTGTAACACATTGGGTTTCCATGAGTCGAAATCGACTCGATAGCAGCTAACAATAACAACTGAAATTCTGCTTTACTCTCAAGAGTCGTTATCATGACAGATTTTCTGTGTTGCTTCCAAAATCATTATATATCTCATGAAAAAATTGCAAAAAGAAGAATGTGGACATCAAAAAATTAAGTTGAAGAGAATATGCATGTTTGCCAAGCTAAACAATGTTTAGTACCTATGATCATTTTAAAAAATTTATGCATATTTATTCATGAATATATAATATATTATGGTATGTATTTGTTTACATGTTTTATGCCAGTGGGAATGTAAATTAAAAGAAGACAGATTTTTTTCTCTTTTGTTTTGTTTTTGCTTTTCAATTCCTGATAGTTTAGCACCTAGAACAGTGTTGTGTATTTAAAACCAAAAAAAAAAACCCAAACCCACCACTGTTGAGTCGATTCCAACTCATAGCGACCCTATATTCAGAAGGTATGTAATAAATATTTGTTGCAGGAAAGGATTAATTAATGAATGAATACTAAATTGCTTGCCTATTTCTCATTTAATAAACTATATTGCATTAAGTTAGTATTGTTAATGTATAACTCTATCCTAATTTGATAATACAGAGTGTAGGGAAATAAACAATAAGAAATCACTTATACATTTACATTATTTATGAATCGACAAGGCAACACCATTTGGAAATGCTGAAATGGGATTATTCACAAGAATTTATCATGCGTTGATTCATATTTAATTTACTTTGTTAGACTTTATGTTTAAGCTGTCAAAAACTTAAATCTGGATTGATTATCCATCATCACAACAATATTAAGGAGACATGGATATCAATGATTCAAAGCTCTCAAGGATAATGATCATTGATGATACATAAAATATGAAGTAAAATTCTTGGATAATTTCTCACAATCCACTCGAAATAGCTGAGAAGGAACTTGAAAGAGTGAACGAAATGATGCTCTATTTTTTTTTTGGCGATAACAGTATAATTTACTTGTCAGTATTAGCTTTATTGTATAACAGTACCTCCTTTAGGAAGTTTTTGTCTTAAATTTCAAACCTTGCCTAAGTGATCCGTGTCTGTGTTTTTGCAGCATAAAGGACATAAATCTATCAAGGTCCTGAAACATTATACTGAAAAAGTCTACTTAGGTGTCTATTTGCCTAAAACTTAAGAGCTAATTTGAGAATTGAGAGGATTGTTATATGATCCCTGATGTGTGGTAACAGTAGTCACAACAAATGTTGATTGAATTGAAGTGATGAAAGAAAATAAAAACATTCAAGTTTTCGGTCTCTAAACATATGCAAGCTTATTGTAAATTCTGTGGAGGAAAACTCACAACTCGTTAATGCAATAGGAAAAATTTAAAGTAGTCCCTGTTGGGGGAAAAAAAAAAAAAAGGCAGCATCAGAAACGATGAACAAAGCTGATTACTCCTGTAACAGTGGCTTTAGAACTATCGTTTACCATTTCAGAGGTGGAAGCAATGCTATTCTTTAAGTAATATACTTTTGACTATAATTTTAACTGGGAAATATCTATCATTATGTTACTTAAAAAGGGGGGAGAGGTTGCTATTTAGCATTTGTCAGTAACAGAAGCATATATATTCCATTTAATACATGTTTGACTTGATTGTAAATATATATTAGTTTAATTGAAAGTATATTCAGATATAACAACTTCATGATCCCTGTTTTTGAACTGTTACATTTATGTTTTCATTTTATGTAATCTATTATTTATTTTTCTGTACTGAGTGCCTGTATAAGGAGAATAATGTCTAAGTTCTCACCACCTAAAGAGTGGTGTACCATGAAAAGCACTAAAGAGGAAATTCATGTGTAGTTTCAATGAAAAATTATGCACAGTAAGTGTAATGTATTTGGCTCATTTGATCTCTAGGAACTTAGAGAATTAAGTAATTTCAACTAATGAAGTATAAAAGTAAAATCATGAGAAATGTCCTATAAGCCCAGTGACTACTGTTCCTTTGGGGACTTGAATAGAGTTGGCATATAAAGATCCTTGGCAACTCAGTGAATTCTTTGACCCCTCTACAGCAGGAATTCTCAAACTTTCTATATTCTAGTGATTCAGTTTCTTTCCTTACTGCTGTTGCTGCCACTATTAGTACACTATACTGCTCTATTCTATTCTATTGTATTCTATTTACAACTCTACATACTATAACTCTTTTATACATTGCACTTTTACCAGTATATGTAAGGAATATAATATGGTTCAATAATTAGTGACCAAAGTGTCAGGGTCACCTAGAACATGATATGCATATATTTATAACATGAGGGAATATGTTCCAAAGAATTCAAGAATTAGAATGTTAGAAAAAATAAATTCAGTAGCTTTTGGCATTATATCATCAATGTCCCTAGAGCAATAATTTCTATGACAGTAGATGCCTATGGAAAACACACCCAAGTTTTTTCTGATGCCTGTGCAAAAAGAAGAGTGTCAGTGAGAAGATGTGACTAAATAAAGGTACAGGACTAAGTCGAGACATCTGCTAGTGTGTGTGTGTTCGTGTGTGTGTGTTGTGAGGTATATGTCAAAGGAGAGATGGAGAGAGAAAAAAGTTATTTTAATTTTGGTGTTTTGCATCTGTTTAAGGAGACAGAAAAAGCTGAATTTAAGAAATGTGCTGCGTAAAATAAAATGAAGTTTCTTACACAGAATAGAATATTTTCTTTTGGTGATAAAAAAGAATACCAAAAAACCAAACCCACTGCCATCGAGTCAGTTCCAACTCATAGTGAACCTAAAGAACAGAGTAGAACTGTCCCATAGGGTTTCCAAGGAGCACCTGGTGGATTCGAAATGCCAACCTTCCTTTTAGCAGCTGTTCCTCTTAACCACTGTGCCACCAGGTTTTAGTTTTTAATAATACTGCAAATCTTCTATGAGTACCCACACTCCTGAAAACTAATTAGAATACAAAATGTAGGAATCCAAATTAATTCACCAGATACTACCCTTGTGTAAAAGATTACCTGGAGGCTCCACTAAGAAGAAAATGTGGCGTGAATGATTTGGTGACCTGATTACTCCAGTGTTCACTTTTTTTGACAAGAGAGTGAGCTGAATTTCTGGTCAGAATGTTGACATATTTTTTTTGTTGCTTTATTGTGGGAGAAAAGGAAGGCCAGAGGATAATATTTGTTCTGACCATTTTTTACTAACCATAATGATCAGTGATTTCCCCTATTAAGCTACCGATACTTTACTGACCTCATTTGAAGATAGAAGATGACAACGAGAAACATGAATATATCAAGTATTTAATCCTGTTCTGAGATTTCACTTAAACATCAAAAGGACTCTGTCAATGAAAGTTTTCCATTTCTTTCTCTTTATAACCTGTGAATAATGAAAATTTGTATGTGAACTTTTAATATCTACACTTTAAGCATGAACTATATTTACAAATAGATATTATGTTACTCTAAATATACAGATATAAACTGAAAAATATGATGATATTTCTTATCAAATGCCATGGTCTTTCTCCAGAATTCACTCCTCATAGTCCTTACGTAAATTTGAGTCTCAACGTGGTAAATTCTTGCGTTTTCCGTTGCACATACAAACCAAAAACTCTCTTTGTATTTGAGATGCATACCGCTGCTATGAGTCAGAATCGACTCGACAACAGCGGGAGCGGGTTACCACTGGTGGAATCTTTCATAAAAAAAATTAACGACAACAACAAAAAAAGCTATTATGGCATCTTGAGAACCCATAGATAACTGGTATTCTTTGAACTATATGTGTGGCTTGCTGAACTTTACAATTAATGCAATATTCCAAAGTTTTCCAGACCTTCCATACCTGGTGGTTTGCAATGACAAGTATGTTCTTTGTGGATTTACCCATATTTGGGCTGGCTAGTGACGTGTACACTGTTTCAATCTTACCCTATATCATACTCCAACTTTCCCTAAGGAAAAACCCAGCAACACCTATTACTTTATAATAAAACTCTGGGTTCAAATAACACTTCCCTCTTATAGCATTGTAGAATCACCTTGCAAATGCTTTAGAATAGGTAAATAATACAGGATCCCTTTATACATTGGATTAAAACCTTCTTATAACTGTGCTGATTTTCATTAGAAATATGGTCCTACAAAATTACAGAGCTTTGTGTGTTCACTTTTCAGAGCAAAGGAAAGCATGAGTGCCGTCATTAGCCAGAACCACTGACTCTCTTTTCAAACGAATACAAGTATGATGATGATTTTTCTAGCCACATGTAAAAGGGAAGGTTCTTTGTTTAGCAGAAGGATATCCAGAATCTAGTCTCATTGGCAGGTCACTTTTGCAAGAACTTAGAAGTAAAATTGTACAATATATGTTAGTGATATTGAATACAATGGTACAAATAAAGTATTCATTCTCCTAAAAAAAACATAAATTGAAGCCTTAAAAATTGCTTCACAATTTATTCCATTTAGATATTAAATTAGTCATGTATATTATAAATATAATAAATTATTAACAGAAAAAAGAAAGATAAAGAGTATTAGAAAGATGCAAATTTAAGGTAAATATTGCTTAAAAAACAAAAGAACAAACCAAACCAAAGCCAAACCCATGGGCATCGAGTCAATTCCAACTCACAGCAACCCTACAGGACAGACTAGAACTGCCCCACAGGATTTTGAAGACATGGCTGATGGATTTGGACTGTAAACTATTTTTGTTAGCAGCCAAGCTCTTACCCACTGCTCAACCAGGGCCCCAAGAAAACAAAAGTAGGGACAACATATTACAGTTCAGATATTCCATTTGTTAAAATTATTTTTCTCCTTTTCTCCTCCATTTTGTAAGCACCTCAGACTTTTTTCCCCCTCTTGGATCTAACTAAAGGGATTTCAATATTCAACCCTGAAACTGGAGGTCATTCTAACTCCTGCTAAAGAAATCTCAGCAAAAATTAAAAGGAAAAAAAGTGTTCTTTTTCCTTACAGCAGAAAACATAAAGATATTATTTTGAATAAATAAATAAAAAAAAGACCTCACAAAAGCTATTTCCAACAAGAGTCTCATTCAAGATATTCTTGTTTTGTGAATGTAGAATTATCTAAAATTAGAGAATTCAGACTGATTTACTTACTTTATAATTTGTTGAAGTGATAATATTTACACTGGTATTTCTGCTTTTGGAAAGGCATACATTTTTGTAAATTTTCTTTTTGAAGATATAAAGGTATGACTCTACTTCATTCCGTTCTGTAGGCATAGAGATAAGGGAACAAATATCTTTATTGAATTTACTATTTAAGCAACTTTTTTTTTTTATTCCATATATTACCATATTTTGACATATCCTTTTTTTTTTTATTGTGTTGGAATATATAACCATAAATTTTGCCATTTTAAGGGTACAATTCAGTGACGTTATTTACATCCACCATGCTGTGCAACCATCACCATTAGCTATTTCCAAAAGTTTCCCATCACCCAAACAAAAACTCAGTATTCATTAAGCAATAACTTCCCATTCTCCCCTTGTTGTTGTTAGGAGCTGTCAAGTCAGTGCCAACTCATAGCAACCCTTTGTTCAGCAGAAAGAAGCGCTGACGTGTCCTGCACCATCTTCACAATTGTTATGCTTGAGCCCATTGTTGTAGCCACTGTGTCAACCCACCTTGTTGAAGGTCTTCCTCTTTCTTGCTGGCCCTCTACTTTATCAAGCATGTTGTTCTTCTCCAGGGACACATTCCTCCTAATAACATGTCCCAAGTAAGTAAGATGCAGTCTAGCCATTCTTGCTTTGAGGAGCATTCTGGTTGTACTTCTTCCAAGACAAATTTTTTCATTCTTTTGGTAGTCCATGGTATACTCAATACTCTTCCTTGACACCACAATTCAAAGTCTTCAGTTTTTATTTGGTCTTCCTTATTCATCCTCTAGCTTTCACACGCATATGAGATGATTGAAAAAAACCATGATTTTGGTCAAGTTCACCTTAGCCATTAAGGTGACGTCTTTGCTTTTCAACACTTTAAAGATGTCTTTTGTAGCAGATTTGCCCAGCATAATGCATATTTTGATTTCTTGACTGCTGCTTCCATGAGCGTTGATTGTGGATCCAAGTAAAATGAAATCCTTGACAACTTCGATCTTTTTGCTGTTTATCCTAATGTTGCTTATTGGTCCAATTGTAAGGATTATTGTTTTCTTCATTTTTAGATATAATCCATACTGAAGGCTGTAGTCGTTGATCTTCATCAGTAAGTGCTTGAAGTTCTCTTCACTTTCACCAAGCAAGGTTGTGCCATTTGCATAGAGCAGGTTGTTAATGAGTCTTCCTCCAGTCTTGATGCCCCGTTCTTCATACAGTCCACCTTCTGAGATTATTTGCTCAGCATACAGGTTGAATAGGTACAATGAAAGGATACAACCCCGATGCATGCACCTCATTCCTGACTTTAAACCAGGCAGTATCACCTTGTTCTGTTCCAACGACTGCCTCTTGATCTATGTACAGCTTCCTCATGAGACAATTAACTGTTCTGGAATTCCCATTCTTTGCAGTGTTATCCATAATTTGCTATGATTCACACAGTCGAAAGCCTTTGCATAGTCAATAAAACACAGGTAAGTATCTTTATGGTATTCTCTATTTTCAGTCAGGATCCATCTGACATCAGCAAAGATATCCCCCCTTCCATGTCCTTGTCTAAACCCAGCTTGAATTTCTGGCAATTCCCTGCAGATATACTACTGCAGCTGCCTTTGAATGATATTCAGCAAAATTTTACTTGTGTGTGATCTTAATAATATCATTCCATAATTTCCGCATTCGATTGTGTCATTTTTCTTTGGAATAGGCATAAATATGGATCTCTTCCACTGAGCTGGCCAGGCAACTGTCTTCTAAATTTCTTTGCATAGACAGGTGAGCACTTCCAGCTCTACATCCTCTTGTTGAAACATCTCAGTTGGTATTCCATCAATTCCTGAAGCCTTGTTTTTTGACAATGCCTTCAGTGCTGCTTGGACTTCTTCCTTCAGTACCATCGGTTCCTGATCATATGCTACATCCTGAAATGGTTGAATGCTGACCAATTCTTTTTGGTATAGTGACTCTGTATTCCTTCCATCTTCTTTTGATGCTTCCTGTGTCATTTAATATTTTTCCCAGTAGATTCCTTCAATATTGCAACTCAGTGCTTGAATTTTTCCTTCAGTTCTTTCAGCCTGAAAAATGCTGAGTGTGTTCTTCCCTTTTGGTTTTCTGTCTCCAGCTCTTTGCACAAGTCATTGTAACATTTCACTTTGTCTTCTTGAGCTGCCCTTTGAGGTTTTCTCTTCAGCACTTTTTCTTCATCATTTCTTCCTTTTTCTTTAGTTACTCAAGGTTCGAAAGCAAATTTCAGAGACACTTCTGAAGTCTGTTTTGGTCTTTTATTTCTTTCTTGTGTTTTTAATGACCTGTTCCTTTCTTCTATTTGATGTCCTTGATGGTATCCTACAACTCGTCTGGTCTTTGGTCATCAGTATTCAACGTGTCAAATATGTACTTGAGATCATCTCTAAATTCAGGTAGGATATACTCAAAGTTGTACTTTGACTCTTGTGGACTTGTTCTAATTTTCTTCAGTTTCCTCTTGAACTTGCATGTGAGCAATTGATGGTCTGTTCTGAAGTAGGCCAGAGCCTGTTCTGACTGATGATATTGAGTTTTCCATCATCTCTTTCCATGGATGTAGTAGATTTGATTCCTGTGTATTCATTCTGGACGAGATCCATGCATATAGTCACCATTTATGTTGATGAAAAAACATATTTGCAATTAAGAAGTCTTTGGTCTTGCAAAATTCTAACATGTGATCTCTGGCATCGTTTCTGTCACCAAGTCCATATTTTCCAACTATCAATCCTTCTTTGTTTCCAACTTTTGCATTCCAATCACCACTAGATATCAATGTATTCGGATTATATGTTTGATCAATTTCAGACTGCAGAAGTTAGTAAAAATCTTCAATTTCCTCATCTTTGGCCTTAGTGGTTGGTGCATAAATTTGAATAATAGTCCTATTAACTAGCCTTCCTCATAGGCATATGGATATTATCCTATCACTGATAGCGTTGTACTTCAGAATAGATCTTGAAATGTTCTTTTTGAAGATGGATACAATGCCATTCCTCTTCAAGTTATCATTCCTGTCATAGCAGACCATATGATTGACCCATTCAGAATGGCCAGTACCATCCATTTTAGCTCACTAATGCCTAGGATATTGATGTTTATGCATTTCATTTCATTTTTGACAATTTCCTATTTTCCTAGATTCATTCTTCACACATTTTCACATTTCGATTATTAATGGATGTTTGCAGCTGTTTCTTCTCATTTTGAGTCATGGCTCACCAGCCTGTGAAGGTCCCAAAATCCTCTGGTAACACTAATAAGCTTTTATCTCTATGTGTTTGCCTTCTCCAGATAGTTCGTGCAAGTTGTATGATACAAAATTTATCCGTTTGTGTCTGGTTTATTTCAGTTAACATAATGTTTTCAATGTTCATTCAAGTTGTAGCATGTATCAGAACTTCATTCCTCTTTATAGATAAGTAATATTCTGTCATATTTATATACTACAATGTTTTTATACATTCATTTATTGATAAACATGTGGATTATTTCCGCCTTTTGGCTATTGTAAATAATGCTACAATGAGCATTGGTGTACAAGCATCTGTTTGAGTTTCCAGTTTCAAGTCTTTTGTGTATAGACCTGGGAGTTGGATTGATGGGTCACGTAGTAACTCCGTGTTTAACTTTTTGAGAAGCCAACAAATTGTTTTCCATAATGGCAGAGCCATTTTTAGTTCCTACTAGAAGCGCATGAGAGCTTCAATGCCTCCATATCATTGTCAACACTTGTTGATTTCTGTCTTTCTAACAAGAGCCATTCTATTAGATATGAAGTGATACCTCATTGTAGTTTTCATTTCCATTTACTAATGACTGATGATGTTGAGGAGTCCATGGGTAGCATGAATGGTTAAGTGCTTCACTATGAGCCAAAATGTTGGCTTTGAGAACTCAGAATCACCTTGGAAGACAGGCCTGGTGATCTGCTTCAGAAAGGTCATAGCCTTGAAAACCCTGTGGAGAAGTTGGAATTGGCTCGACTGCAACTACCAACAACAGTGATATTGAGGATCTTTTCATGTGTTTATTGTCCATTTCTACATTTACTTTGAAGAAATGTCCATTCAAGTCCTTTGCCCATTTTTTAAACTAGTCTGTTAGTCTTTTTGTTATTGAGTTGTAGTATTTCTTTATATATTCTGGATATAAAACTCTTATCAGATGTATGTTTACCAAATATTTTCTCATATTCTGTACATTGTCTCTTAACTTTCTTGATAAAGTTCTGATTCATAAAAGTTTTTGATATTGATGTTCTATTTATCTTTTTTTTCCTCTTGTTGCTCATCCTTTTGGTGTCATATATAAGAAGACACTGTCAAAAATAAGGTCCTGCAGCTTTACTCCTGTATTTTCTTCTAAGATTTTTATGGTTTCATTTCATATATTTACATCATTGATTCATTTTGAGTTAATTTTCTTATGTAGAGTGAGGTATGGGTTCAATTTCATTCTTTTTTATGTGAAGGTATAGTTGTTCTAGTACCATTTGTAGAAGAGATTACTATTTCCCCCTTGAATGAATCTGGCACTCTTGTCAAAAATCAATTAGCCATAGATGTATGAGTTTATTTCTAGCCTATCAATTCTATTCCATTTGTTTATATATATCCCTATATCGGGGAAACCCTGGTGGCATAGTGATTAAGTACAACTTCTGCTAATCAAAAGGCTGGCAGTTCAAACCCACCAGGCACTCCTTGGAAACTCAATGGGGCAGTTCTACACTTTCTTGTATAGGAAGCCTGGTGGCACAGTGGTTAAGAACTCGGCTACTAACCGAAAGGTCGGCAGTTTGAATCCACCAGCTGTTCCTTGGAAACCCTATGCAGCAGTTCACTCTGTCCTATAGGGTCACTATGAGTCAGAATCGACTTGATGACAACAGGTTTTTTTGTTTTTGTTTTTTACCCCTATACCAGCACCACGCTGTGTTGATTATTGTAGCTTTATAGTACATTTTAAAACCAGGAACTGTGATTACTTCTACTTTGTTCTCCTTTTTAAAGATTATTTTTTTATTCAGGGCCCCCTTGCAATTCCATATGAATTTGAGGATTAGTGTTTTCATTTCTGCAAATAAGGCTGTAGAAATTTTGAAAGGGGTTTTGTTGAGTCTGTAGACTGCTTTCAGTTATAACATCTTTTTCAATGGCTACATTTATTTCATTGTATGAATAGACCAGCAATGCCCTAAAATCTCAGTTATGGGGCATTTCCATGATATTAATTCAGAAAATTAGCATGTACGACACTTATTGCCATTACCAAATATTTTAAATTTATCTTTAGATTGTCTTCTGATCATGTATATATGTGTCTGTGTTTAAAGAAACTTTGATTGGTTTGTTTTCTGTGTTATTATTTGTCTGAAAATGTATTTTTACTACCTACATTGAAATCAATATAAAGTTCTTTGGCTTTCATTGTATCTTCTGGATACTTATTGCTTTTCTTCTTGTCTTGTTTTGTCATTCACTGTTACTGGTGAACTCTAGATTGGCCAAAGTATCTAGATCAGCCTAAGACTTTTTTAAATTTAATTTTATATTTGTAATTATCTTGTTTCAATTGTAATTATGTTTGTAGAAATTTTTCTTTATTCTTGTTTACGTTGTAATTCAAATCTTTCTCTGTGATATGCCAAGTAATTGATCTCTTTTCATTACTTTGCAATCACAATTCTTTAACTCATGGATGGTTTCCTTTCATAATTTCTAAATCATTCCTTATCCCTGGGTTCTTTGCTCTATATCTTTAGTTAGTATATATATATATATACACACACACACACACACACACACACATACATATATACAAAAACTGGTCCATTTTGCTTCTGTTATTTACTCTTATTTCGTCTCTTTATCCTTTACTTACATGTTCTATAGAATATCAGGAATTTCTACTTCACTTTTCTTATCAATTCCTGAATCTAATTTGTTTTGCATTATTTATACTACTTAAGTAGTTTGTTTTATATTTCATTTGATTTAGCCCAATCTCAAGGGTTTTTTTGTTTGTTTCTTTTTTCTGCATAATTTCTGTTAGTTGTCAATTAGACCCATGGTTGTACAATTTTTGGAACTTTTCACAAACACAAATTATATACTCCTTTGAAATTAACTTGGGCTTAATTATTTTTTCTATGAATTTGTTTTAAAATAAATTTATGAGCCCATAAAATTGTTCACTTCTTTTGTGTCATCATGTTTTATGCTCAGTAATTGCTCTTTCTTCCTCTGCTGCTTATCTTTACAGAGGGATGCATTTTTTTCTCTTTTTTTGGTCTAGAATTGGAAGTAGAGCTGTGATCTAGAGAATAGTGCAAGCCCTCCTGTCTAAATATTTTAAATCCCAACAAAAGCTTAAATTCATCATTTAAAGAGTATCTTACGGACACCTGGGAGAAAGGTAGTCCTGGAAACTTGGAGGCAGGGAGCTTTAACTTTGTTATTGAAGCCTCTCCCTGGTTAGCCCTGGAAGGCAGGAGATAACTTTGTGCTGTGACTCTGCTCTTTGCCCTCCTTAGGGATTAGCTACCGCAGTGCCTCTTAATCTGGCAATTCTCCAGTGATGAGCCTGGAGGTTTTCTGTATCTTTCCAATTTGGTCCCATTTGAACGTCCTCTGGCAGTTTCTTGGCATTTCTGACATTCAGATGCCACACTTACATAATGATAAATTAAGTAGGGTCCTGGAGGAAGTTAAATGCCTAAGGGCAGGCCTGATAAACTTAACATGCTAAACCTCCACAACCTGTGTTTCACTCAGCTTTTCTCATGTACATAGTTGCAAAGTGTTTCCTTTATGTTTAAATGCCATTAACTTCTTTTTCATCTCCTGACATCTTTCCTTTAGACTTTCTTATGTCACAAAGTTGTCTAATGTCATCTGTTTCTTAGATAAGCTCTTGAACAACATCTAATATCCTGTTGATACATTTGCGATTCAGTAACAGTTAAAGGAAATAGTTCCTCACAAGCTTTGACACACTTCGCACTTAAAGGGTCTCTCTTTAGCAGTTGCCACATTTCTCAGACTTCCGCTTTGACTTTTCTCTGGTTATGCAGCATAGGGTGCCCTGAGGAGCCAAAGTTCAGGGGAGTCAGAGCCCCAGGGAAGGCTCTCAAACAATAAGAATAGGGGCCCATTGATTAAAAAAAAAAAAAAAAGATAAGAGCTTCTATATTTACTTCCTTGGGTGGACTGTATTAAGACGTATGTATAGAATCTTTCAAAAATTTCTGAATGGAGCACGAGTTCTCCCACAGGGATTTCCAAACTTCAAATGCATACTCCTACTGACCTTTTCTGCGTTCTTATTCTACCTTACCCTCATTTCTTCTCAATGGGATCACATTCTAAATAAATAGCCTTCATGCAACACCTTATCACAAACTACCTTTTGGGAGGGAACATAAGCTAATACTGTCGGTACCAAGAGCAACCCAAGGAGTAGTCCCTTAACGTGGTACTCTTGAAGTGGACAACTTACCTGTCAGATAAAAAAAAAAAAAAAAAAAAAGACCACATTGCTGGAGGTAGGTGAGATGGTGATTAACCCAAACATCCAAAAACGTCACACTGGTCCAGACTGTCATCAGTATAGGACTGTGGTGAAATACAAATGAAAATTGAGGCAATCTAATAACTAAATCCCTTAAAACTACCAACACAAGGAATATAAAAAAGCCAGAAGCTACCATGACGGAGTTAAATAGACTCATATTTCCTGCAGGCACAAGAGTATATTGCAAAGAAAGTCCTGAATTTGTTGTAAGAGTGGCATAGTTGCAAAATATATTGAATGCATAGTCTCTGCAGGTACTCTAGTCCAGGCACCCAGCCCCTCATCCAAAAATGTAGGATTCAGAGAACTG